>NC_143039.1:79131114-79151114 GCF_057628025.1 Oncorhynchus mykiss
TAGATATAGATGCGATGAACTAGCCTACAGGGAGGAGGTCAGTGACCTGGCAGTGTATTGCCAGTATAACAACCTCTCCCTCAATGTCAGTAAATCCAAGATGCTCATCGTGGACTACATGAAACAGAGGGGTGAGCACGCCCCCATCCACATTGACGGGGATGTAGAGGAGCTCATCGTGGACTACATGAAACAGAGGGGTGAGCACGCCCACATCCACATCGACGGGGGTGTAGAGGAGATCATCGTGGACTACATAAAACAGAGGGGTGAGCACGCCCCCATCCACATCGACGGGGGTGTAGTGGAGCGGGTCGTGTCCAAATCACTAAGTCCTTAAAACGGTCACAACGTGTACAGTTGTGAAAAGTAAGGCAAATTATCCCCCTTAGGAGGTTGAAAAAGGTTTAGCACGGGTCCTCAAATCCTCAAAACGTTCTACTGCTGCACCACTGAGAGCATCTTGACTGGCTGCACCACTGAGAGCATATTGACTGGCTGCACCACTGAGAGCATATTGACTGGCTGCACCACTGAGAGCATCTTGACTGGCTGCACCACTGAGAGCATATTGACTGGCTGCACCACTGAGAGCATATTGACTGGCTGCACCACTGAGAGCATCTTGACTGGCTGCACCACTGAGAGCATATTGACTGGCTGCACCACTGAGAGCATCTTGACTGGCTGCACCACTGAGAGCATCTTGACTGGCTGCACCACTGAGAGCATCTTGACTGGCTGCACCACTGAGAGCATCTTGACTGGCTGCACCACTGAGAGCATCTCGACTGGCTGCACCACTGAGAGCATCTTGACTGGCTGCACCACTGAGAGCATCTTGATTGGCTGCGTCTCCGCTTGGTTTGGGAACAGCACCGCTTTCCCTCGCATGGCGCTACTGAGGGTGGTGCGGACAGCTCAGTACATCACTGGGGCAGAGCTCCCTGCAATCCAGAACCTCTATATCAGAGGGTGGTGCGGACAGCTCAGTACATAACTGGGGCCGAGCTCCCTGCCATCCAGAACCTCTATATCAGAGGGTGGTGCGGACAGCTCAGTACATCACTGGGGCCGAGCTCCCTGCCATCCAGAACCTCTATATCAGAGGGTGGTGCGGACAGCTCAGTACATAACTGGGGCCGAGCTCCCTGCCATCCAGAACCTCTATATCAGAGGGTGGTGCGGACAGCTCAGTACATAACTGGGGCCGAGCTCCCTGCCATCCAGGACCTCTATACCAGAGGGTGGTGCGGACAGCTCAGTACATAACTGGGGCCGAGCTCCCTGCCATCCAGGACCTCTATATCAGAGGGTGGTGCGGACAGCTCAGTACATAACTGGGGCCGAGCTCCCTGCCATCCAGAACCTCTATATCAGAGGGTGGTGCGGACAGCTCAGTACATAACTGGGGCCGAGCTCCCTGCCATCCAGAACCTCTATATCAGAGGGTGGTGCGGACAGCTCAGTACATCACTGGGGCCGAGCTCCCTGCCATCCAGAACCTCTATATCAGAGGGTGGTGCGGACAGCTCAGTACATCACTTGGGCCGAGCTCCCTGCCATCCAGGACCTCTATATCAGAGGGTGGTGCGGACAGCTCAGTACATCACTGGGGCCGAGCTCCCTGCCATCCAGGACCTCTATATCAGAGGGTGGTGCGGACAGCTCAGTACATCACTGGGGGCCGAGCTCCCTGCCATCCAGAACCTCTATATCAGAGGGTGGTGCGGACAGCTCAGTACATCACTGGGGGCCGAGCTCCCTGCCATCCAGAACCTCTATATCAGAGGGTGGTGCGGACAGCTCAGTACATCACTGGGGGCCGAGCTCCCTGCCATCCAGGACCTCTATATCAGAGGGTGGTGCGGACAGCTCAGTACATAACTGGGGGCCGAGCTCCCTGCCATCCAGAACCTCTATATCAGAGGGTGGTGCGGACAGCTCAGTACATAACTGGGGGCCGAGCTCCCTGCCATCCAGAACCTCTATACCAGAGGGTGGTGCGGACAGCTCAGTACATCACTGGGGGCCGAGCTCCCTGCCATCCAGAACCTCTATACCAGAGGGTGGTGCGGACAGCTCAGTACATAACTGGGGCCGAGCTCCCTGCCATCCAGAACCTCTATACCAGAGGGTGGTGCGGACAGCTCAGTACATAACTGGGGCCGAGCTCCCTGCCATCCAGAACCTCTATATCAGAGGGTGGTGCGGACAGCTCAGTACATAACTGGGGCCGAGCTCCCTGCCATCCAGAACCTCTATATCAGAGGGTGGTGCGGACAGCTCAGTACATAACTGGGGGCCGAGCTCCCTGCCATCCAGAACCTCTATACCAGAGGGTGGTGCGGACAGCTCAGTACATAACTGGGGCCGAGCTCCCTGCCATCCAGAACCTCTATATCAGAGGGTGGTGCGGACAGCTCAGTACATAACTGGGGCCGAGCTCCCTGCCATCCAGGACCTCTATATCAGAGGGTGGTGCGGACAGCTCAGTACATCACTGGGGCCGAGCTCCCTGCCATCCAGAACCTCTATATCAGAGGGTGGTGCGGACAGCTCAGTACATAACTGGGGCCGAGCTCCCTGCCATCCAGAACCTCTATACCAGAGGGTGGTGCGGACAGCTCAGTACATCACTGGGGGCCGAGCTCCCTGCCATCCAGAACCTCTATACCAGAGGGTGGTGCGGACAGCTCAGTACATAACTGGGGCCGAGCTCCCTGCCATCCAGAACCTCTATATCAGAGGGTGGTGCGGACAGCTCAGTACATAACTGGGGCCGAGCTCCCTGCCATCCAGAACCTCTATATCAGAGGGTGGTGCGGACAGCTCAGTACATAACTGGGGCCGAGCTTCCTGCCATCCAGGACCTCTATACCAGAGGGTGGTGCGGACAGCTCAGTACATAACTGGGGCCGAGCTCCCTGCCATCCAGGACCTCTATATCAGAGGGTGGTGCGGACAGCTCAGTACATAACTGGGGGCTGAGCTCCCTGCCATCCAGAACCTCTATATCAGAGGGTGGTGCGGACAGCTCAGTACATAACTGGGGCCCAGCTCCCTGCCATCCAGAACCTCTATATCAGAGGGTGGTGCGGACAGCTCAGTACATAACTGGGGCCGAGCTCCCTGCCATCCAGGACCTCTATATCAGAGGGTGGTGCGGACAGCTCAGTACATAACTGGGGCCGAGCTCCCTGCCATCCAGAACCTCTATACCAGAGGGTGGTGCGGACAGCTCAGTACATAACTGGGGCCGAGCTCCCTGCCATCCAGGACCTCTATATCAGAGGGTGGTACGGACAGCTCAGTACATAACTGGGGCCGAGCTCCCTGCCATCCAGGACCTCTATATCAGAGGGTGGTGCGGACAGCTCAGTACATAACTGGGGCCGAGCTCCCTGCCATCCAGAACCTCTATACCAGAGGGTGGTGCGGACAGCTCAGTACATCACTGGGGGCCGAGCTCCCTGCCATCCAGAACCTCTATACCAGAGGGTGGTGCGGACAGCTCAGTACATAACTGGGGCCGAGCTCCCTGCCATCCAGAACCTCTATATCAGAGGGTGGTGCGGACAGCTCAGTACATAACTGGGGCCGAGCTCCCTGCCATCCAGAACCTCTATATCAGAGGGTGGTGCGGACAGCTCAGTACATAACTGGGGCCGAGCTTCCTGCCATCCAGGACCTCTATACCAGAGGGTGGTGCGGACAGCTCAGTACATAACTGGGGCCGAGCTCCCTGCCATCCAGGACCTCTATATCAGAGGGTGGTGCGGACAGCTCAGTACATAACTGGGGGCCGAGCTCCCTGCCATCCAGAACCTCTATATCAGAGGGTGGTGCGGACAGCTCAGTACATAACTGGGGCCCAGCTCCCTGCCATCCAGAACCTCTATATCAGAGGGTGGTGCGGACAGCTCAGTACATAACTGGGGCCGAGCTCCCTGCCATCCAGGACCTCTATATCAGAGGGTGGTGCGGACAGCTCAGTACATAACTGGGGCCGAGCTCCCTGCCATCCAGAACCTCTATACCAGAGGGTGGTGCGGACAGCTCAGTACATAACTGGGGCCGAGCTCCCTGCCATCCAGGACCTCTATATCAGAGGGTGGTGCGGACAGCTCAGTACATAACTGGGGCCGAGCTCCCTGCCATCCAGGACCTCTATATCAGAGGGTGGTGCGGACAGCTCAGTACATAACTGGGGCCGAGCTCCCTGCCATCCAGGACCTCTATACCAGGCGGTGTGAAAGGAAAGGCCCGGGAAAATCGAAAAAGACTCCAGTCACCCAAGACATAGACTGTTCTCTCTGCTTCCGCATGGCGAGCGGTACTGGTGCATTAAGTGTGACACCAACAGGCTCCTGAACAGCTTCTTTAGCCATAGGACTGCAAAATAGCTAACAGAATGGCTAACTAAATAGTGTACAGAATGGCTAACTAAATGGTGTACAGAATGGCTAACTAAATAGTGTACAGAATGGCTAACTAAATAGCGTACAGAATGGCTAACTAAATAGCGTACAGAATGGCTAACTAAATAGCGTACAGAATGGCTAACTAAATAGTGTACAGAATGGCTAACTAAATAGTGTACAGAATGGCTAACTAAAT
The DNA here is from genome assembly GCF_057628025.1 of Oncorhynchus mykiss. Taxonomy (NCBI): domain Eukaryota; kingdom Metazoa; phylum Chordata; class Actinopteri; order Salmoniformes; family Salmonidae; genus Oncorhynchus; species Oncorhynchus mykiss. The sequence continues at coordinate 79,135,735 of NC_143039.1, forward strand.
AGCGTACAGAATGGTAACTAAATAGCGTACAGAATGGCTAACTAAATAGCGTACAGAATGGCTAACTAAATAGCGTACAGAATGGCTAACTAAATAGTGTAGTGTGGAACACACAAATGCACGCACGCACACACACACACACAGGCAACATCCCTCCCTCCCCCCTTCCATTCCCTACCTCCCTCCCTCCATCCCTCCCTCCTTCCATTCCCTCCCTCCCTCCCAGCCTCCCTCCCTCCCTCTCTCCCTCCTCCCTCCCTCTCTCTCTCCCTCCCAGCCTCCCTCCCTCTCTCCCCCACTCCCAGCCTCCCTCCCTCCTTCCATTCCCTCTCTCCCTCCCAGCCTCCCTCCCTCCCTCTCTCCCTCCCTCCCTCCCAGCCTCCCTCCCAGCCTCCCTCCCTCCATTGCTCCCTCCTTCCATTCCCTCTCTACCTCCCTCCCTCCCTCCCTCCCAGCCTCCCTCCCTCCCTCCCAGCCTCCCTCCCAGCCTCCCTCCCTCCCTCTCTCTCCCTCCCTCCCAGCCTCCCTCCCAGCCTCCCTCCCTCCCTCTCTCCCCCCCCCTCCCTCCCTCCCTCCCTCCCAGCCTCCCTCCCTCCCAGCCTCCCTGTCTCCCTCCCAGCCTCTCTCCCTCCCTCTCTCCCTCCCTCCCAGCCTCCCTCCCAGCCTCCCTCCCTCTCTCCCTCCCTCCCTCTCTCCCTCCCTCCCAGCCTCCCTCCCTCCCTATGTCCATGGTTCAGAGGAGACGAGATGGAACTGATGGTGTGTGAATGTCAAAACTCTTTCAAAATGGAGGGAAATAGAAAAGATGTGAAGAGGAAAGGTTGGACCTGGGGGAACAATCCATTAAACAGGGTGTGTGAGGTGTGCTAATGTTCTGGGACATTCACCTTTCACCTCTGTGGGTTACCCTCATACTGCTTTTTCTCTGTCTATTTTCACCTCTGTCTTTTCTCATCCTCACCTCCCTTTACCCTCTCTCTTTCTCTCTTTCTCTCTCTCTCCATCTCCCAGGTTATCTCCATTCCTCTGGCAACTCTTGACAACTCTTTAAAATAGGAGTGTGAATGTGTGTTAGTGGCTTGGAGGATGGAAGGAAGGAAGGAAGGAGAGTTGTAAATTAACCAGTACTCTGTGTCTGTGATGGGAGGGTCAGTCTGTGATGGGAGGGTCAGTCTGTGATGGGAGGGTCAGTCTGTGATGGGAGGGTCAGTCTGTGATGGGAGGGTCAGTCTGTGATGGGAGGGTCAGTCTGTAATGGGAGGGTCAGTCTGTGATGGGAGGGTCAGTCTGTGATGGGAGGGTCAGTCTGTGATGGGAGGGTCAGTCTGTGATGAGAGGGTCAGTCTGTGATGGGAGGGTCAGTCTGTGATGGGAGGGTCAGTCTGTTATGGGAGAGTCAGTCTGTAATGGCAGAGTCAGTCTGTTATGGGAGAGTCAGTCTGTAATGGCAGAGTCAGTCTGTGATGGGAGGGTTAGTCTGTGATGGGAGGGTCAGTCTGTGATGGGAGGGTCAGTCTGTGATGGGAGGGTCAGTCTGTGATGGGAGGGTCAGTCTGTGATGGGAGGGTCAGTCTGTGATGGGAGGGTCAGTCTGTTATGGGAGGGTCAGTCTGTAATGGCAGAGTCAGTCTGTTATGGGAGAGTCAGTCTGTAATGGCAGAGTCAGTCTGTGATGGGAGGGTCAGTCTGTGATGGGAGGGTCAGTCTGTGATGGGAGGGTCAGTCTGTGATGGGAGGGTCAGTCTGTGATGGGAGGGTCAGTCTGTTATGGGAGGGTCAGTCTGTAATGGCAGAGTCAGTCTGTTATGGGAGAGTCAGTCTAATGGCAGAGTCAGTCTGTGATGGGAGGGTCAGTCTGTGATGGGAGGGTCAGTCTGTGATGGGAGGGTCAGTCTGTGATGGGAGGGTCAGTCTGTGATGGGAGGGTCAGTCTGTTATGGGAGGGTCAGTCTGTAATGGCAGAGTCAGTCTGTTATGGGAGAGTCAGTCTGTAATGGCAGAGTCAGTCTGTGATGGGAGGGTCAGTCTGTGATGGGAGGGTCAGTCTGTGATGGGAGGGTCAGTCTGTGATGGGAGGGTCAGTCTGTGATGGGATGGTCAGTCTGTGATGGGAGGGTCAGTCTGTGATGGGAGGGTCAGTCTGTTATGGGAGAGTCAGTCTGTAATGGCAGAGTCAGTCTGTGATGCGAGGGTCAGTCTGTGATGGGAGGGTCAGTCTGTGATAGGAGGGTCAGTCTGTTATGGGAGAGTCAGTCTGTAATGGCAGAGTCAGTCTGTGATGGGAGGGTCAGTCTGTTATGGGAGAGTCAGTCTGTAATGGCAGAGTCAGTCTGTGATGGGAGGGTCAGTCTGTGATGGGAGGGTCAGTCTGTGATTGTAGGGTCAGTCTGTGATCTGAGGGTCAGTCTGTGATGGGAGAGTCAGTCTGTAATGGCAGAGTCAGTCTGTGATGGGAGGGTCAGTCTGTGATGGGAGTGTCAGTCTGTGATCTGAGGGTCAGTCTGTGATGGAAAGGTCAGTCTGTGATGGGAGGGTCAGTCTGTGATGGGAGGGTCAGTCTGTGATGGAAGGGTCAGTCTGTGATGGGAGGGTCAGTCTGTGATGGGAGGGTCAGTCTGTGATTGTAGGGTCAGTCTGTGATCTGAGGGTCAGTCTGTGATGGGAGAGTCAGTCTGTAATGGCAGAGTCAGTCTGTGATGGGAGGGTCAGTCTGTGATGGGAGTGTCAGTCTGTGATCTGAGGGTCAGTCTGTGATGGAAAGGTCAGTCTGTGATGGGAGGGTCAGTCTGTGATGGGAGGGTCAGTCTGTGATGGGAGGGTCAGTCTGTGATGGCAGAGTCAGTCTGTGATGGGAGGGTCAGTCTGTGATGGGAGTGTCAGTCTGTGATCTGAGGGTCAGTCTGTGATGGAAAGGTCAGTCTGTGATGGGAGGGTCAGTCTGTGATGGGAGGGTCAGTCTGTGATGGGAGGGTCAGTCTGTGATGGGAGGGTCAGTCTGTGATGGGAGGGTCAGTCTGTTATGGGAGAGTCAGTCTGTAATGGCAGAGTCAGTCTGTGATGGGAGGGTCAGTCTGTTATGGGAGAGTCAGTCTGTAATGGCAGAGTCAGTCTGTGATGGGAGGGTCAGTCTGTGATTGTAGGGTCAGTCTGTGATGGGAGGGTCAGTCTGTGATGGGAGGGTCAGTCTGTTATGGGAGAGTCAGTCTGTAATGGCAGAGTCAGTCTGTGATGGGAGGGTCAGTCTGTGATGGGAGGGTCAGTCTGTGATGGGAGGGTCAGTCTGTTATGGGAGAGTCAGTCCATGGGTCAGTGTGTCTGCTCTGCCCTGTACTCCATGGGTCAGTTTGTCTGCTCTGCCCTGTACTCCATGGGTCAGTGTGTCTGCTCTGTCCTGTACTCCATGGGTCAGTGTGTCTGCTCTGTCCTGTACTCCATGGGTCAGTGTGTCTGCTCTGCCCTGTACTCCATGGGTCAGTGTGTCTGCTCTGTCCTATACTCCATGGGTCAGTGTGTCTGCTCTGTCCTGTACTCCATGGGTCAGTGTGTCTGCTCTGTCCTGTCCTCCATGGGTCAGTGTGTCTGCTCTGCCCTGTACTCCATGGGTCAGTGTGTCTGCTCTCCCCTGTCCTCCATGGGTCAGTGTGTCTGCTCTGTCCTGTACTCCATGGGTCAGTGTGTCTGCTCTGTCTTTCAATTGTAATCAGATCTGCAGCTAAACCTTGTTTTGGAGAGTTATTAGAGTCGGGCTCAGCAGTCACGTCGACCCGGCAGCCGAGCAAGGCAGGAATAGAGAGAGAGAGAGAGAGAGAGAGAGAGAGAGAGAGAGAGAAATAGAGAGAGAGAGAGAGAGAGAGAGAGAGAGAGAGAGAGAGAAAAGAGAGAGAGAGAGAGAGAGAGAGAGAGAGAGAGAGAGAGAGAGAGAGAGAGAGAGAGAGAGAGAGAGAGAGAGAGAGAGAGAGAGAGAGAGAGAGAGAGAGAGAGAGAGAGAGAGAGAGAGAGAGAGAGAGAGAGAGAGAGAGAAATAATGCAATTGAGTCTACTGGCTCTGAGCTGAGAAGCTGAGTGTCTTTGAAGGAGCCGCAGAGAGCGAGCGAGCACACCAACACATACACTACACACAAACACATATACACACACACAAACTCCAAAGAGGACACACACTGAGGAAGGGACACATACACATTTCCCCGCTGTGAAGTCAACATTTAAATAATTAATCACAGAGGGTCTGGTGGACCTCACAGTACAAAACACCAACCAGAGAGAGACCAAGACAGAGAGACAGACAGAGAGACAGAGTGAGGCCATTCGAGAGATAGACAGACAGAGAGACAGCGAGAGAAATATACAGACAAAGAGAGAGAGAGAGAGAGAGAGAGAGAGAGAGAGAGAGAGATAGAGACAGAGAGAGAGACAGACAAAGAGAGATATACAGACAAAGAGAGAGAGAGAGAGAGAGAGAGAGAGAGATACAAAGAGAGAGAGAGACAGAGAGAGACAGACAGAGAGACAGAGCGAGGCCAATCGAGAGATAGACAGACAGACAGAGAGAGAGAGAGAGAGAGAGAGAGAGAGAGAGAGAGAGAGAGAGAGAGAGAGTGAGAGAGATACAGACCCTTACAGACAGACAGAACCAAACAGACAGACCGAGAGGGACAGAGGGACAGAGATAGAGAGGTATGGGAGGATATCGGGCAGAGAAGGATACATTGGCTAATGTGAGAGGGAAAGGTAGAGACAGGACGACGGAGAGAAGAGGACGAGAGAGGATTGAAAAGTCGGGTGGAGATGGAGTGAGGTAAATAAATGAGAGAGAGAGGGAGTAGGGATTGTATTATAGGGAGAGGGATAGAGGACAATCAGTGAGAGGAGAGAGAGGAAAGGAGAGAAAGGGAGACGTTCACCTTATTCTCCCTCTACGCCGTTTCACACAGTGGTAGGGTTAGAGTTAGGTTAGAGTTAGGTTCAACCTGAGAGAGGTAGTTCTACACAGTGGTAGGGTTAGAGTTAGGTTATAGTTAGGTTCAACCTGAGAGAGTTAGTTCTACACAGTGGTAGGGTTAGAGTTAGGTTATAGTTAGGTTCAACCTGAGAGAGGTAGTTCTACACAGTGGTAGGGTTAGAGTTAGGTTAGAGTTAGGTTCAACCTGAGAGAGGTAGTTCTACACAGTGGTAGGGTTATAGTTAGGTTCAACCTGAGAGAGGTAGTTCTACACAGTGGTAGGGTTAGAGTTAGGTTAGAGTTAGGTTCAACCTGAGAGGTAGTTCTACACAGTGGTAGGGTTAGAGCTAGGTTCAACCTGAGAGAGGTAGTTCTACACAGTGGTAGGGTTAGAGTTAGGTTATAGTTAGGTTCAACCTGAGAGAGTTAGTTCTACACAGTGGTAGGGTTAGAGTTAGGTTAGAGTTAGGTTCAACCTGAGAGGTAGTTCTACACAGTGGTAGGGTTAGAGCTAGGTTCAACCTGAGAGAGGTAGTTCTACACAGTGGTAGGGTTATAGTTAGGGTCAACCTGAGAGGTAGTTCTACACAGTGGTAGGGTTAGAGTTAGGTTAGAGTTAGGTTCAACCTGAGAGAGGTAGTTCTACACAGTGGTAGGGTTATAGTTAGGTTCAACCTGAGAGAGTTAGTTCTACACAGTGGTAGGGTTAGAGTTAGGTTATAGTTAGGTTCAACCTGAGAGAGGTAGTTCTACACAGTGGTAGGGTTAGAGTTAGGTTAGAGTTAGGTTCAACCTGAGAGAGGTAGTTCTACACAGTGGTAGGGTTAGAGTTAGGTTAGAGTTAGGTTCAACCTGAGAGAGGTAGTTCTACACAGTGGTAGGGTTATAGTTAGGTTCAACCTGAGAGAGGTAGTTCTACACAGTGGTAGGGTTAGAGTTAGGTTATAGTTAGGTTCAACCTGAGAGGTAGTTCTACACAGTGGTAGGGTTAGAGCTAGGTTCAACCTGAGAGAGGTAGTTCTAAACAGTGGTAGGGTTAGAGTTAGGTTATAGTTAGGTTCAACCTGAGAGAGTTAGTTCTACACAGTGGTAGGGTTAGAGTTAGGTTAGAGTTAGGTTCAACCTGAGAGGTAGTTCTACACAGTGGTAGGGTTAGAGCTAGGTTCAACCTGAGAGGTAGTTCTACACAGTGGTAGGGTTAGAGTTAGGTTATAGTTAGGTTCAACCTGAGAGAGGTAGTTCTACACAGTGGTAGGGTTAGAGTTAGGGTCAACCTGAGAGGTAGTTCTACACAGTGGTAGGGTTAGAGTTAGGTTATAGTTAGGTTCAACCTGAGAGAGGTAGTTCTACACAGTGGTAGGGAGTCTCTGCTTGGCTCCCCACAGTGGTAGGGAGTCTCTACTTGGCTCCCCACAGCGGTAGGTAGTCTCTACTTGGTTCCACACAGTGGTAGGGAGTCTCTACTTGGCTCCCCACAGCGGTAGGTAGTCTCTACTTGGTTCCACACAGTGGTAGGTAGTCTCTACTTGGCTCCACACAGCGGTAGGTAGTCTCTACTTGGCTCCACACAGCGGTAGAGAGTCTCTACTTGGCTCCACACAGCGGTAGGTAGTCTCTACTTGGTTCCACACAGCGGTAGAGAGTCTCTACTTGGTTCCACACAGCGGTAGAGAGTCTCTACTTGGCTCCACACAGCGGTAGAGAGTCTCTACTTGGCTCCACACAGCGGTAGAGAGTCTCTACTTGGTTCCAGACAGAGGTAGAGAGTCTCTACTTGGTTCCACACAGTGGTAGGGAGTCTCTACTTGGTTCCAGACAGTGAGAGGTAGTCTCTATTTGGCTCCACACAGTGCTGGTCCTACTGGAACTAGAGCCAGGAGAAAGCGTTTGGGTCCTACTGGAACTAGGGATTGGAATATTTCCTGTCATGTGTAACCTCAGCAGGCAGACGGTGCATCTCCTAGTCTGACTTCCTGTATGGGTCTCTAAACACAGGCAGAGAGCATCAGGGTCATTCCAATGCATAGTTAATGTGTTCCTCATACCTTAAAGATAAACCTATCACATCACTTACAGTAAGACACTTAATGATGTTAAGAGCGATACTCTTTCTCTCCTGGTCTGTCTTGTTATGTCTGTGTTTGTGTGTCTAGGAGGGTGTCTGAGGGAGTGTTTGTGTGTCTAGGAGGGTGTCTGAGGGAGTGTTTGTGTGTCTAGGAGGGTGTCTGAGGGAGTGTTTGTGTGTCTAGGAGGGTGTCTGAGGGAGTGTTTGTGTGTCTAGGAGGGTGTCTGAGGGAGTGTTTGTGTGTCTAGGAGGGTGTCTGAGGGAGTGTTTGTGTGTCTAGGAGGGTGTCTGAGGGAGTGTTTGTGTGTCTAGGAGGGTGTCTGAGGGAGTGTTTGTGTGTCTAGGAGGGTGTCTGAGGGAGTGTTTGTGTGTCTAGGAGGGTGTCTGAGGGAGTGTTTGTAATGTCTCACAGGGTGTCTGTGTTTGTGTGTCTAGGAGGGTGTCTGAGGGAGTGTTTGTAATGTCTCACAGGGTGTCTGTGTTTGTGTGTCTAGGAGGGTGTCTGAGGGTGTGTTTGTAATGTCTCACAGGGTGTATGAGTGTTTGTAATGTCTCACAGGGTGTCTGCGTGTTTGTAATGTCTCACAGGGTGTCTGCGTGTTTGTAATGTCTCACAGGGTGTCTGCGTGTTTGTAATGTCTCACAGGGTGTCTGAGTGTTTGTTATGTCTCACAGGGTGTCTGAGTGTTTGTTATGTCTCACAGGGTGTCTGAGTGTTTGTTATGTCTCACAGGGTGTCTGTGTGTTTGTAATGTCTCACAGGGTGTCTGTGTGTTTGTAATGTCTCACAGGGTGTCTGAGTGTTTGTAATGTCTCACAGGGTGTCTGCGTGTTTGTTATGTCTCACAGGGTGTCTGCGTGTTTGTAATGTCTCACAGGGTGTCTGAGTGTTTGTTATGTCTCACAGGGTGTCTGAGTGTTTGTTATGTCTCACAGGGTGTCTGAGTGTTTGTTATGTCTCACAGGGTGTCTGTGTGTTTGTAATGTCTCACAGGGTGTCTGTGTGTTTGTAATGTCTCACAGGGTGTCTGAGTGTTTGTGTCTGAGTGCTAAATTCATAAGTATATTACGGTATATGTGTCTGTGTGTCAGTCCTAATTAGGTTAGCCCTAAACGTTGAGTCCAGTGATGTATGTAAACCCTGTATTGTTGATGCTATGTATTAGCCACAGCATCGTAGCCACCGCTCGGCCATATTGCCTCTCCCCAGTAGGAGCAGTCCTCCACAGGAATGAATGGATTTCTACAGTATTTCAATAACATTTTTAATGGACAAAATTGCCTGTATTTAATAAATGCTGTTGTTGTGGTGGGGACTGTAACATTAGTGATCAACAAGGATTCTTTTTTTAAGTATTTTTTTAATTGTATGTTTAGCATTATACTTGTATATATATTTAAATATGATAAAAGTATGCATTTTGGTGTCAGTAATGTAATTATTGTGGCAAAGCAAAAAAGTACACATTAGTTGATGTATTTCTGTAGCTACCACAACAGTGAGGGAGTGCCAAGAGGTATGGAGACTTCAACACAGCGGCCCACAAAAAAAAAAAAATGTATCTAGTGTATAAATAAATCATTGGTTGTCATTAACACTGACAATAACACTCCTCTCAACTCTGCAGCCACACACTCCTCTGCAGCAATTTAGGTCTATTAATCCAATAATTGATGAGTTTAGCCAACAATTCTCTCTCTCTCTCTCTCTCTCTCTCTCTCTCTCTCTGTGTCTCTCTCTCTCTCTCTCTCTCTCTCTCTCTCTGTCTCTCTCTGTCTCTCTCTCTCTCTCTCTCTCTCTCTCTCTCTCTCTCTCTCTCTCTCTCTCTATTTCTCTCTCTCTCTCTCTCTCTCTCTCTCTCTCTCTCTCTCTCTCTCTCTCTCTCTCTCTCTCTCTCTCTCTCTCTCTCTCTGTCTCTCTCTCTCTCTCTCTCTCTCTCTCTCTCTCTGTCTCTGTCTCTCTCTCTCTCTCTCTCTCTCTCTCTCTCTCTTTCCTCAATTAACTTTTACTTTCATTCTTTATATCCTGGTCTTTTCTTCCTGTTCTCCCTCCTTTTTCTTTGTCTGTTTCCCCCACCTCTCTGTCGGACTTTATTTGTCTCGTTACCTGTGTCTCCCCATTGGCCACTGCCACAGAGTGAGTGATGAATAGGGTACAGTGAGTTGTATCTAGGTCTGGGATGAATGGGGTACAGTGAGTTGTATCTAGGTCTGGGATGAATGGGGTACAGTGAGTTCTTTCTAGGTCTGGGATGAATGGGGTACAGTGAGTTCTTTCTAGGTCTGGGATGAATGGGGTACAGTGAGTTGTATCTAGGTCTGGGATGAATGGGGTACAGTGAGTTCTTTCTAGGTCTGGGATGAATGGGGTACAGTGAGTTGTATCTAGGTCTGGGATGAATGGGGTACAGTGAGTTGTATCTAGGTCTGGGATGAATGGGGCACAGTGAGTTCTTTCTAGGTCTGGGATGAATGGGGTACAGTGAGTTGTATCTAGGTCTGGGATGAATGGGGTACAGTGAGTTGTATCTAGGACCAGGCAACGAGTAGCTAATTTGCCTTTGCCTTCCGTCCTGCTAGCTAATGTTCAATCGCTGCAAAATAAATGGTACAAACTGAAAGCACGTACAGTATATCCTACCAACGGAACTGTTAGAGCCAAATAGCCAATTTGTATTTGTATACAATAACCAGAGCATTATTATATGAACTTACTCACATTATATCTTGAATTTCCTGCACACAATAGCATTCATTTATTGCACTTATAGGTTATTAGAATTAGAGGAATTATAAGGAACAATTTTCGTTTCCCCATCTTTAATTTTAGAGCGTCTGTAAGTTTTATGTGCTTGAATGAAGAAGCATCTTTTTGTTTGTAAACTTGCAATCTGAAGTGCCACACTGCCATCATCTCTACGGACACTTGCAATCTGAAGTGCCACACTGCCATCATCTCTACGGACATGCAGTAAAGCCTGCGGTGAGTCTGTGTCTGAAATAGCCCCTCTCTCGCCAGGCCAGCGGTCATCTTTATTGGATGGAATAGAGAAAATATGCCACTACATTAGTCGAAAAACTCCGCTGAAGGAAAGCTGCACTACTCATGCTGGTCCAAGCTCACTTGGACCTGAAGGACAGGACCGGGAGGACAAGTCCTACCATTCTTCACGACTGTTTGACGGTCAAAAAATAAAGATATAGACTTTAGACTTGTTATAGACTGGTACCTAGGCTAGTCCTTCAATTCTGCAGTCGTAACCACTGAGAAGTTAAGAATGAACTCATCTGGTAAAACAGAGGACGGAAACTAAAATAACAAACAAATAAATAAAAAAATAATGGAATTACGTTGCATATATACAGTGCCTTGCGAAAGTATTCGGCCCCCTTGAACTTTGCGACCTTTTGTCACATTCAAACATAAAGATATAAAACTGTATTTGTTTGTGAAGAATCAACAACAAGTGGGACACAATCATGAAGTGGAACGACATTTATTGGATATTTCAAACTTTTGTAACAAATCAAAAACTGAAAAATTGGGCGTGCAAAATTATTCAGCCCCCTTAAGTTAATACTTTGTAGCGCCACCTTTTGCTGCGATTACAGCTGTAAGTCGCTTGGGGTATGTCTCTATCAGTTTTGCACATCGAGAGACTGACAATTTTTTCCCATTCCTCCTTGCAAAACAGCTCGAGCTCAGTGAGGTTGGATGGAGAGCATTTGTGAACAGCAGTTTTCAGTTCTTTCCACAGATTCTCGATTGGATTCAGGTCTGGACTTTGACTTGGCCATTCTAACACCTGGATATGTTTATTTTTGAACCATTCCATTGTAGATTTTGCTTTATGTTTTGGATCATTGTCTTGTTGGAAGACAAATCTCCGTCCCAGTCTCAGGTCTTTTGCAGACTCCATCAGGTTTTCTTCCAGAATGGTCCTGTATTTGGCTCCATCCATCTTCCCATCAATTTTAACCATCTTCCCTGTCCCTGCTGAAGAAAAGCAGGCCCAAACCATGATGCTGCCACCACCATGTTTGACAGTGTGAATGGTGTGTTGCTTTTACGCCAAACATAACGTTTTGCATTGTTGCCAAAAAGTTCAATTTTGGTTTCATCTGACCAGAGCACCTTCTTCCACATGTTTGGTGTGTCTCCCAGGTGGCTTGTGGCAAACTTTAAACAACACTTTTTATGGATATCTTTAAGAAATAGCTTTCTTCTTGTCAATCTTCCATAAAGGCCAGATTTGTGCAATATACGACTAATTGTTGTCCTATGGACAGAGTCTCCCACCTCAGCTGTAGATCTCTGCAGTTCATCCAGAGTGATCATGGGCCTCTTGGCTGCATCTCTGATCAGTCTTCTCCTTGTATGAGCTGAAAGTTTAGAGGGACGGCCAGGTCTTGGTAGATTTGCAGTGGTCTGATACTCCTTCCATTTCAATATTATCGCTTGCACAGTGCTCCTTGGGATGTTTAAAGCTTGGGAAATCTTTTTGTATCCAAATCCGGCTTTAAACTTCTTCACAACAGTATCTCGGACCTGCCTGGTGTGTTCTTTGTTCTTCATGATGCTCTCTGCGCTTTTAACGGACCTCTGAGACTATCACAGTGCAGGTGCATTTATACGGAGACTTGATTACACACAGGTGGATTGTATTTATCATCATTAGTCATTTAGGTCAACATTGGATCATTCAGAGATCCTCACTGAACTTCTGGAGAGAGTTTGCTGCACTGAAAGTAAAGGGGCTGAATAATTTTGCACGCCCAATTTTTCAGTTTTTGATTTGTTAAAAAAGTTTGAAATATCCAATAAATGTCGTTCCACTTCATGATTGTGTCCCACTTGTTGTTGATTCTTTACAAAAAAATACAGTTTTATATCTTTATGTTTGAAGCCTGAAATGTGGCAAAAGGTCGCAAAGTTCAAGGGGGCCGAATACTTTCGCAAGGCACTGTATAGCGACTGAGCAAAGGCGCAATCAAAGGAAGGAAAACGTCTGTGTGAAAAAACAAAACGTGTGAGAACGTATGACAACAAAAAACAGAACGTGAGAGAACGTATGACAACAAAAAACAGAACGTGAGAGAACGTATGACAACAGAAAACAAAACATGAGAGAACGTATGACAACAAAAAACAGAACGTGAGAGAACGTATGACAACAAAAAACAGAACGTGAGAGAACGTATGACAACAAAAAACAGAACGTGAGAGAACGTATGACAACAGAAAACAAAACATGAGAGAACGTATGACAACAAAAAACAGAACGTGAGAGAACGTATGACAACAAAAAACAGAACGTGAGAGAACGTATGACAACAGAAAACAAAACATGAGAGAACGTATGACAACAGAAAACAAGTAGTGAATAAATTGAGAAATAAATGTTTGACGGTCAAAACATAAAGATAGTAAAAGGTAGAGTATCATTGCTCAGATCTACACGTAGAGGCAAACTTGGAGAGTGCAAATGAAAAATGAACAAAATTAAAGCTTTGCTTAAAGATTCAAAATGTTGAAATTGCGAATGAAGCTGTGGAGACATATTTTTGATTCGATCCTCACTGAATTTAAGGAGGTTCAGGAATCTGTGCAAATATTGTTACCTGATTAATTAAATTACAATGAGACAATTGATTGGTATGAGTCAAAGATGGAAACTATGCAGAAATTCAGAATGAGGTGGAAACATGGAAAAATACCCTACAGGAACCACAAACAATGGTTGCCCCAGAAGGCAGTATTTCTAATGTGCCCTCAGAGAGTCCTTCAAAGACAGGATCATGAGGTTCAAGAACATCTACCTCAGTCTCCTCTGCACGACTGAAAAATGAGGCAGAGAAAGCAGTTAGACCAATCGGCTATATTATGCATTAGAGTAGGAGAAGGCTTGACGGCAATCAGCCATGGAGGCGATGGAACTGAGAGCAAAAACAGCAGCGTCAGATGCTAAATTAATGGTCCTGAAGAGCATTCAAATGGATTCACACTTCTCTGAAGAAGCCAACAGAGATGGAATGAATGCTTACCTGAAGAAGAAGCCAACGGAGATGGAATGAATGCTTACCTGAAGAAGAAGCCAACGGAGATGGAATGAATGCTTACCTGAAGAAGAAGCCAACAGAGATGGAATGAATGCTTACCTGAAGAAGAAGCCAACGGAGATGGAATGAATGCTTACCTGAAGAAGAAGCCAACGGAGATGGAATGAATGCTTACCTGAAGAAGAGGCCAACGGAGATGGAATGAATGCTTACCTGAAGAAGAAGCCAACGGAGATGGAATGAATGCTTACCTGAAGAAGGACAATCCCATTTATTGAAGACCAGCATTTGTAACATCACCTGTGGATTTCATAAAGTGGTTAATGGTTGTGATGAATGAGGACAGTGGTTCAGGGTATTGTGATGGATGAGGACAGTGGTTCAGGGTATTGTGATGGATGAGGACATTAGTTAAAGGTATTGTGATGAATGAGGACATTAGCTAAGGGTGTTGTGATGGATGAGGACAGTGGTTAAGGGTATTGTGATGGATGAGGACAGTGGTTAAGTATATTGTTATGGATGAGGACAGTGGTTAATGGTTGTGATAGATGAGGACAGTGGTTAAGGGTATTGTGATGGATGAGGACAGTGTTTAAGGGTATTGTGATGGATGAGGACAGTGGTTAATTAATGTTATTGTGATGGATGAGGACAGTGGTTAAGGGTATTGTGATGGATGAGGACAGTGGTTAAAGGGTATTGTGATGGATGAGGACAGTGATTAATGGTTGTGATGGATGAGGACAGTGGTTAAGGGTATTGTGATGGATGAGGACAGTGGTTAATTAATGTTATTGTGATGGATGAGGACAGTGGTTAAGGGTATTGTGATGGATGAGGACAGTGGTTAAAGGGTATTGTGATGGATGAAGACAGTGGTTAAGGGTATTGTGATGGATGAGGAAATTGGTTAATTAAGGGTATTGTGATGGATGAGGAAATTGGTTAATTAAGGGTATTGTGATGGATGAGGAAATTGGTTAATTAAGGGTATTGTGATGGATGAGGACAGTGGTTAAGGGTATTGTGATGGAGAATGGAGAGAAGGAGAAAAGAGGAAAGATAGAGCGAGGAAGAGAATCCCCTTTTGTTCTGGAACGAGGCCAGATGCAGGATAGATGGGGAGTGCTGGGGTAGTCCAACCCTGCACTCATCACAGCCAATCACTGGAGAGAGCTACAACATGATACGGGCAGATTTAAGTTAGACTCTATTGAACAGCACAGCAAATACTCTGGCCTTGGATAGAAGATATAGACTGGGGCTGGCCCATACAGCATAGTCCTGGGGAGAAGACAGTCGCATGGACACACACACACACACACACACACACACACACACACACACACAGAGACAGACACACAACTCTCACTTTTCGCACAATTCTATTCCACCATCACTCTTCTAAACTTATTACAACCGCTCTCTCTCTCTCTCTCTCTCTCTATCGCTCTCTCTCTGTCTCTCTCTCTCTCTCTCTCTCTCTCTCTCTCTGTCTCTTTCTCTGTCTCTGTCTCCCCCTCTCTCTCTCTCTCTCTGTCTCTCTCTGTCTCTCTCTCTCTCTCTCTCTCTCTCTCTGTCTCTCTCTCTGTCTCTCTCTCTCTCTCTCTCCCTCTCTCTCACTCTCTCTTTCTCTCTCCCCCTCTCTCTCTCTCTCCCCCTCTCTCACTCGCCACCTCTCTCTCTTCCCCTCTTTCTCCCCCTCTCTCTCCCTCTCTCTCTCTCCCCCTCTCTCTCTCTCTCGCCACCTCTCTCTCCCTCCCTCTCCCTCTCCCTCTCTCTCTCTCTCTCTCTCCCTATATCTCTCTCTCTCTCTTCCTCTCTCTCCCACTCTCTCTCTCTCGCTCTCTCCCTATATCTCTCTCCACCTCTTCCCCTCTGTCCTCTCCCTCTGGTTGTGCAGGTTAATGGGTAGCAGAGGTTTTTCATTGGGATGGTGCTTGGTTCATTCAGGTGGAAAGCCCTCTTAATAGACTTCTCTGCTATTCTCTCTGTGCTCCCTGTAGGGAACACACAGCCACTATCAGCCAGGTTTGACATGGAGACCAAAGGTGAGAGAAACACTTAATGGAGTTGAAAATGTGATTATAAAGGTCCTTCTAGAACATCCTTTTTTATCCAAAAACAATAACAAACATTTCAGGAAAAAAACGTGAATGTGTTTTACACTGCTTCCATTTTGTATTATATTAGTCCTGTTATAGACTGGTACTCAGGCTAGTCCTGTTATAGACTGGTACCCAGGCTAGTCATGTTATAGACTGGTACCCAGGCTAGTCCTGTTATAGACTGGTCCCCATGCTAGTCCTG
>NC_143039.1:79156114-79183614 GCF_057628025.1 Oncorhynchus mykiss
CGATCAATAATGACAAACCTCCTGGCAGCTCTCTCTCAGTCAACTTTATAGCCACTCCAAGGTAATTCCATGATCTACGAAACCAAGAGTGGTACAACTGCCACTACTTGTTCTAACAGCTGTCGATCGTTGTCTCTGATTGAGAATCATACTTAGGTAGCCTGTTTTCCCCATGTTGGTTGTGGGTAATTATTTTCCCTGTCTGTGTTCGGCCTGGTATGGTTCTCAATCAGAGGCAGCTGTCGATCGTTGTCTCTGATTGAGAATCATACTTAGGTAGCCTGTTTTCCCCATGTTGGTTGTGGGTAATTATTTTCCCTGTCTGTGTTCGGCCTGGTATGGTTCTCAATCAGAGGCAGCTGTCGATCGTTGTCTCTGATTGAGAATCATACTTAGGTAGCCTGTTTTCCCCAGTTTGGTTGTGGGTGATTATTTTCTCTGTCTGTGTTTGCTCCATACGGGACTGTGTCGGTTTCCATTTATTCTCTTATTCTTTTGTTTTCTGTGTTCAGTTGTAAAATATCAAATCATAAAAATTATATTTTACTTACCACACTGCACCTCCTCTTCTCCTTCACAAAAACACGCCCTGACCTTTTTTATTTCTCTATTTGGTTAGGTCGGGGTGTGATTTGGGTTACAATTCTAGTTTTTCTATTTCTTTGTTGGCCGCGTGATTATTTTCCATGTCAGTGTTTGGCTGGGTATGGTTCCCAATCGGAGGCAGCTGTCTATCGTTGTCTCTGATTGGGGATCATACTTAGGCAGCCTTGTTTCTCACCTTAGTTTGTGGGATCTTGGTTTTTGTGTGGTGCCTGTGAGCACTCCAGTCGTTACGTCTCGTTTGCTGTTTATTGTTTTTTTGTTGGTGAGTTTCATTTAAATTAACATGTGGAGCTCTATGTACGCTGCTGATTCAGACGATCGTGACACAACGAAAGACCTAGTTGAGCTGCAGCTGGCCCAGAACAGAGCAGCACGTTTTGCTCTTCATTGTAATCAGAGGGCTGATATAAATACTATACATGCTGCCAGTCTCTCTTGGTTGAGAGGAGAGACTGACTGCATCTCTTCTTATTTTTTTTATAAGAAACATCAATGTGTTGAAAATCCCACATTGTTTGCGTAGTCACCTTACACACAGCTCTGACACACACACTTAGCCCACCAGACGTGCCCCTCAGGGGTCTTTTCACAGTCCCCAAATCCAGAGTCATTCTTGCGTGGAACTACCTTCCGTCTCACATTGCTCAAATAAACAGCAAACCTGCTTTTTAAAAACAGATAAAAGCAACACCTCGCGGCACAACTCCTCTCCCCTATTTGATATTTTGTGTGCCTTTAATTTTTATTGAGGTATTCCTGTCCTTGAGCTGTTCTTGTCTATTGACGTTCTGCATTATGTCATTCTGTATTATGTTGTGTGTGGACCCCAGGAAGAGTAGCTTCTGCTTTTCGCAACAGCTACCGTAAATATATAAAATACCAAACTGTCTAGCCGAGCTGGTTCTTTGAAAATGTGCTTGTGTTGTATGATGGGTAATCTGACCTGAAGTATTTGCAGCTACTCGTACCAGCTACAGTTGCTTTGGCTGTTAATTTAACCTGTTATTAGATCTCTTAGTATATATGTAAGTATTTATCTTACTATATATTCATAATGTATCTGAGAGTAAGAGAGCTGATTTAGGATCAGGTCCTCCCTTGACCTTTTAATCTATTTAGTTATGATCTAAACTGATCCTAGATCAGCCCTTCTAAGCTTTGTGAAATCTGGTCCAGGACTGATTTCTAGATGGCTAGCTCTGTAAGTCTTCGTCCGTCCTGCCCGTCTTATATCTCATTGCTGTTTGCTGAACGTTCCCAGCTCTGTGTATGTTTCTGATGAGTTGTCTCCTTCCTGTCTTTCCATAGATTGACAGGGTTCCAGCTGCCCTCGCCCATAGTGAGCACAGGACCCAGGCTAACACTGTGGCTGCTGTCAGACTATGCTGTCAGTGGACAAGGCTTCAAGGCCATCTATGAAGGTAACATCTTATACTGAAACAAAGTCTTAAAAAACCTATAGAGGTAACATATGCCTCGCTGTCCCTCTCTCTCCCTCTCCCTCTCACTCCCTCCCTCTCTCTCACTCCCTCCCTCTCTCTCTCTCTCTCTCCCTCTCCCTCTCTCTCGCTCTCTTTTCTCTCTCACTGATGTTGATGTTCTCATTCTCTGTCTCTCCCTGTCTCTACCTTCTTTTCCTCGTTCTAGTCTGAGTACTCCATTACTGATTCCTTTGACATCTCTGGGCACCGTCCCTAAGTCCTAAGACGTGAAGCTAAAGCTTCCACCTTCACAAAGCCCCTTCAGTAGATATAATGACGTAAAACATCAGGAAAGCAGGTCAACAATGCATTCACCTCTGAGCACATCCCATCGTATAGACAATATACTGTAACCTACTGTACTCCTAGGGCTGTAGCGGGCATGACATTTTGTCAGCCGGTAACAGTCCTGCAAATAACTGCTGGTCATTAACATAACCACATGAAGTATCTCTTGTAGTAGTATCTCATCTAGTAGAATATTATGTAGTATCTCAACTAGTAAAATATCATGTAGTAGAATCTCATCTAGTATCTCTTGTAGTGGTTTCTCATGTAGTAGAATCTCATGTAGCATCTCGTGTAGTAGCATCTCGTGTAGTAGCATCTCGTGTAGTAGCATCTCGTGTAGTAGCATCTCGTGTAGTAGTATCTGATGTAGTAGAATCTCGTGTAGTCAAAAAAAAAAAAAACGATTGTATTTATATAGCCCTTCGTACATCAGCTGATCTCTCAAAGTGCTGTACAGAAACCCAGCCTAAAACCCCAAACAGCAAGCAATGCAGGTGTAGTATCTCGTGTAGTATCTCGTGTAGTATCTCGTGTAGTATCTCGTGTAGTATCTCGTGTAGTATCTCGTGTAGTATCTCGTGTAGTATCTCGTGTAGTATCTCGTGTAGCAGTATCTCATGTAGTATCTCATGTAGTAGTATCTCATAGCCCACAAGCCACTGTTGCAGACCTTTGGAACATCTACATTTTATAATGTATATCCATGTAACATAGCCTTCATCTTTACAATAAATCTGTTGTTTATTTTAGGCAAGTCTAAAGAAACATTAGCCTATGATATGAAGGACATTTTCATAGGAACGGAATAGCATATTCTTGGTCCGGCTATCCCAATGGCTGTGGGCTACACTAGTTAATTTAGCAGACAAACGATTTCTGAGGGAGTTCTGTGTTAACAAAGTGATCATTTGAAACGTGTGCATTAATTTAGAGTTATTTATGAAAATTCAGTTGTGATACAATCCGTAGGCTAAATGTAATGATTTCTAATACATTCTAGGGCTGCATGATGCCACTATTTGAAAAAAAAAACTCAGATGAAAGGAATGCGCTCTGCTCTGTTTCTTGTGCAGGCTGTACACACTTCATCAGTCTCTCATTCACAGTTTGGCAATATCTTGATAATATTCTCTACACATCAGACTATTCTCAATTGAATCTGTTTTTTTACCTATTGCCTACTGATCTAGATATGGACAAACCTTTTTTTAGACTGTCCCACATAAAACAAAGTAATCAACACTCGAATAGAGAAGAGAGGAAGGGCTTCCGGCTGTTACGTTTATAACAGGTAGACCACCAGTTATAAAGCGGATGAATGTGTTGAGCAACAAATAGGCAGAACGACCAAGCCTGGATCCTCTTTTAACCTCTCTATTGGATTAGCTGTCTCTTCTACTTGAACCTCTCTAGGGTATGTGGGTTAGCTGTCTCTTCTCCTTGAACCTCTCTAGGGTATGTGGGTTAGCTGTCTCTTCTCCTTTAATCTCTCTAGGGTATGTGGGTTAGCTGTCTCTTCTCCTTTAATCTCTCTAGGGTATGTGGGTTAGCTGTCTCTTCTCCTTGAACCTCTCTAGGGTATGTGGGTTAGCTGTCTCTTCTCCTTTAACCTCTCTAGGGTATATGGGTTAGCTGTCTCTACTCCTTTAACCTCTCTCTCTCTAGGGTATGTGGGTTAGCTGTCTCTTCTCCTTTAATCTCTCTAGGGTATGTGGGTTAGCTGTCTCTTCTCCTTTAACCTCTCTAGGGTATGTGGGTTAGCTGTCTCTTCTCCTTGAACCTCTCTAGGGTATGTGGGTTAGCTGTCTCTTCTCCTTTAACCTCTCTAGGGAATATGGGTTAGCTGTCTCTACTCCTTTAACCTCTCTAGGGTATGTGGGTTAGCTGTCTCTACTCCTTGAACCTCTCTAGGGTATGTGGGTTAGCTGTCTCTACTCATTTAACCTCTCTAGGGTATGTGGGTTAGCTGTCTCTTCTCCTTTAACCTCTCTAGGGTATGTGGGTTAGCTGTCTCTTCTCCTTTAACCTCTCTAGGGTATGTGGGTTAGCTGTCTCTTCTCCTTTAACCTCTCTAGGGTATGTGGGTTAGCTGTCTCTTCTCCTTTAACCTCTCTAGGGTATGTGGGTTAGCTGTCTCTTCTCCTTTAACCTCTCTAGGGTATGTGGGTTAGCTGTCTCTTCTCCTTTAACCTCTCTAGGGTATGTGGGTTAGCTGTCTCTTCTCCTTTAACCTCTCTAGGGTATGTGGGTTAGCTGTCTCTTCTCCTTTAACCTCACTAGCGTCCCACCTGGCCAACATCCAGTGAGATTGCAGAGCGCCAAATTCAAATACAGAAATAGTCATTATAAAAATTCTGAAAATATACAGCTATTAAACATAGGTTTAAAGATGAACTTCTTGTGAATCCAACCACGGTGTCAGTTTTCAAAAATGCTTTATGGCGAAAGGATACCTTACAATTATTTGAGAACCAATCACAAATCGTTACAAACAGAACATTTACATATACTAAATATTACACCTGTGAAATTAGTTCAGGGGGGAAACTATTTCCTCTGTGTGCACTTGAATAGCAAATGGAGGATTGCTTTCCCACAATTCATTTTCATGCTACTCTGGCAATGAGGCGAAGCAATTTGCTTAAAATTAGGATATAGTATGTAAGGATCTACGCTGAGAGACGGGAGTGAGTACGTTCAGGGAGTGAGTACGTTTAAAAAAATACATGAACAAAACAAGAAACACAAACAGCTGCACCGACATGAAACAGCAACACTGACGACTGGGGAAGAAACCAAAGGGAGGGACATATAAAAGACAGGTAATCAATTATCATTATGCGCGTAACGTTGGTGACAGGTGTGTGCCCTAGCGAGCAGCCTGGTGACCTAGAGGCCGGAGAGGGAGGACACGTGACTGCCTGGTGACCTAGAGGCCGGAGAGGGAGGACACGTGACTGCCTGGTGACCCAGAGGCCGGAGAGGGAGAACACGGGACTGCCTGGTGACCTAGAGGCCGGAGAGGGAGAACACGTGACTGCATGGTGACCTAGAGGCCGGAGAGGGAGAACACGGGACTGCCTGGTGACCTAGAGGCCGGAGAGGGAGAACACGGGACTGCCTGGTGACCTAGAGGCCGGAGAGGGAGAACACGTGACTGCATGGTGACCTAGAGGCCGGAGAGGGAGAACACGGGACTGCCTGGTGACCTAGAGGCCGGAGAGGGAGTCCAACTTGACAAGCTGTAGAAAACTGATGGGATCCTCCACTTTTTAACCCTTAACCCACATTTTCCACCTGCAGAAATGTGATTAACATAATGAAAAAAATCCCAATTAAAATCAATCTGTTTGAGATAAAGATGTTTTTTTTTTTTTGCGTCCTCCATTATGCCCCTTCCTCATCTGCGTTGAAAGGTGGTAGAGCGAGAGCAGTTTGTCAGACCATGAGACATCCCGAAAATTGGTCTTCTCACGAAAACGTCTTGTAGTGTAGGTTTGGCCTACAAACTGTTATGAAAGATGAGACTCTTGCTCACTCCATTTTCATCTAAGACGCCTACAAGACTCACAAGACTCTTCCGAAGGTCCCCGATACCTGTAAAAAAAAAAAAAAAAATGTATGGAAGTACATTTGGAGATAAATTAGTACCTAAAATAAGGACATCCTGATCTTTCTCGTATCTCTCAAATAAAGTCCAGACACTTCAAAACAAGAGGGTTAGTAGAGGCCATCAAAACACTGTTTCTCTCTGCAATTGCATAGAATAGCCTATAGAAAGAAGATATGGGTTTATAGGAACACGCATTTCATTCCATGCATCAAACAGTTATGAGGAGCTGGCTGGCTATTCGCTGTAGAGCAGCTGTTCCGGTTCCACTCAATGTCTGAATGCCAGAACTCCCATGATGCTGAGTACCGGGCCATTAGGACCTGATGGAGGGACAATAGAGCCCTGAGTACCAGGCCATTAGGACCTGATGGAGGGACAGTAGAGCCCTGAGTACCAGGCTATTAGGACCTGATGGAGGGAGAATAGAGCCCTGAGTACTAGGCCATTAGAACCTAATGGAGAGAGAATAGAGCCCTGAGTACCAGGCCATTAGGACCTGATGGAGGGACAATAGATCCCTGAATACCAGGCTATTAGGACCTGATGGAGGGACAATAGAGCCCTGAGTACCAGGCTATTAGGACCTGATGGAGGGAGAATAGAGCCCTGAGTACCAGGCCAATAGGACCTGATGGGGGGACAATAGAGCCCTGAGTACCAAGCCATTAGAACCTGATGGAGGGACAATAGAGGCCTGAGTACCAAGCGATTAGGACCTGATGGGAGACAATAGAGCCCTAAGTATCAGGCCATTAGAACCTGATGGAGAGAGAATCGAGCCCTAAGTACCAGGCCATTAGGACCTGATGGAGGGAGAATAGAGCCCTGAGTACCAGGCCATTAGGACCTGATGGAGGGACAATAGAGCCCTGAGTACCAGGCCATTATGACATGATGGGGGGACAATAGAGCCCTGAGTACCAGGCCATTAGGACCTGATGGAGGGAGAGTAGAGCCCCGAGTACCAGGCCATTAGGACCTGATGGAGGGAGAATAGAGCCCTGAGTACCAGGCCATTAGGACCTGATGGAGGGACAATAGAGCCCTGAGTACCAGCCGTTGGTGACCTGATGGAGGGACAATCGAGCCCTGAGTACCAGGCGATTAGGACCTGATGGGGGGGACAATAGAGCCCTGAGTACCAGGCCATTAGAACCTGATGGAGGGACAATAGAGCCCTGAGTACCAGGCCATTAGAACCTGATGGAGGGACAAGAGAGCCCTGAGTACCAGGCCATTAGAACCTGATGGAGGGACAAGAGAGCCCTGAGTACCAGGCCTTTAGCGACTGGCCCTTAGCTAGTTTGGTAGGATACTAATGATCAGCGGCATCAGGGTGGGATTTGGAGGAGCCTAGTCACCGTGACTCAACGGTCATGAAATCGTAACGGATCTATGTATTCTACATCTAGATCAGGTTTCCACTATAATACGGATATATGCACTCCCCAGTCTGATCAGCATACTCACTAAAGAACATTACATAATCAATGTGCTTTAGGCCAATTATATTACTGTGCATGGTTGGATTTAGGGCCAGAGAGGAGATTGAGATGTGCATAGAGTCTTTCTTTCTTTCCATGCTTGGAGGGCTGGCTGTAGAGGTAGAGAGCTGGCATGTTGTGATGGTTACACCTCGCTAGGCTAAGGGGTCCTTGTCTTATTTCCACTTGAAGGAGGAGTGTTTTATGACCCGTAAAATGATGAAATTAACAGAGAGGGAGAGGTGATATTAACAGAGAGGTGATATTAACAGAGAGGTGATATTAACAGAGAGAGAGAGATGATATTAACAGAGAGAGAGGTGATATTAACAGAGAGGTGATATTAACAGAGAGAGAGAGGTGATATTAACAGAGGTGTGATATTAACAGAGCGAGAGAGGTGATATTAACAGAGAGGTGATATTAACAGAGAGGTGATATTAAACAGATAGAGGTGATATTAACAGAGAGAGAGAGATGATATTAACAGAGGTGATATTAACAGAGAGGTGATATTAACAGAGAGGTGATATTAAACAGATAGAGGTGATATTAACAGAGAGAGAGGTGATCTAATGAGAGACCACCATCTAATGAGAGAGACTACCATATAATGAGAGAGACTACCATATAATGATAGAGACTACCATGATAGAGACTACCATCTCCCTCTCTCTCTCTCTCTCTGTTTCTCTCTCTGTCTCTTTCTCTCTCTCCCTCTGTCTGTCTGTCTGTCTGTCTGTCTGTCTGTCTGTCTGTCTGTCTGTCTGTCTGTCTGTCTCTCTCCCCATCCCTCTAAAGATTGTATTAGCTCTGTGAGTGCTCTACTCTTCATTGCCTTCCTGCCTCTGAACAACCAGTCCCTTCACTTGTTTGATTAAACGTGAGCAATAGTCAGAGGCATGAATTAATCGACTCTGCGCATAGAGAGAACGCGCTCCGAACGCACGTAAACAAATGATCGTGTTGAGGTGGCTCCGTTAGTGGACGCGTTGTTCTCTTTGTGCTTGTGTGTTGAATTAATTCAGTGGATCATTACTGGTACTCTCTCTCTCTGTGTCCTCTAGCTTGTTTGGCTCAGGCTAATGGCAGACATATTGAATAGGGGCGACTGACCGATGCTACCTTCGCCCCCTTCGGATCCCCTGCTCTCCTTTACCCTTGCAGAGAATGTTTTTTCATTTGTACCTCAAGCTAGAACAGCATGTTCTCCCTGAACTCTCCATCCTTTGGATAAAAAGTGTCTGTTAAATGTTATATATATATATTGTATGACAATAATAATAATTGGATGGTTATAATTGTTTAATTATCAACGCTAGTAGGGTCTATGTACCTGTTGCTGATATTTTTTTAGATACATCCAAAAAACATATATTAAATTCATGCAGGGTCGGAGTCAGTCAGTGACATGAATGGCCCAGATAACCCATTTCCTCTTCCTCTAACTCAAACACTGACCACATTTCATCTAAATCCCAGAACAAAAGGCTTTTGTAACATTCAGCCATACAGAGATACCTCACACATCAGGTCATATATACAGAGATACCTCACACATCAGGTCATATATATACAGAGATACCTCACACATCAGGTCATATATACAGAATACAGAGATACCTCACACATCAGGTCATATATACAGATACCTCACACATCAGGTCATATATACAGAGATACCTCACACATCAGGTCATATATATACAGAGATACCTCACACATCAGGTCATATATACAGAGATACCTCACACATCAGGTCATATATACAGATAGACCTCACACATCAGGTCATATATACAGAGATACCTCACACATCAGGTCATATATACAGATAGACCTCACACATCAGGTCATATATACAGAGATACCTCACACATCAGGTCATATATACAGATAGACCTCACACATCAGGTCATATATACAGAGATACCTCACACATCAGGTCATATATACAGAGATACCTCACACATCAGGTCATATATACAGAGATACCTCACACATCAGGTCATATATATACAGAGATACCTCACACATCAGGTCATATATACAGAATACAGAGATACCTCACACATCAGGTCATATATACAGAGATACCTCACACATCAGGTCATATATACAGTATACAGATATACCTCACACATCAGGTCATATATACAGAGATACCTCACACATCAGGTCATATATACAGAGAGACCTCACACATCAGGTCATATATACAGAGATACCTCACACATCAGGTCATATATACAGAGATACCTCACACATCAGGTCATATATACTATTTACAAAGATACCTCAGACATCAGTTCATATATACAGAGAGACCTCAAACATCAGGTCATATATACAGAGATACCTCACACATCAGGTCATATATACAGAGATACCTCACACATCAGGTCATATATACAGAGATACCTCACACATCAGGTCATTTATACAGAGATACCTCACACATCAGGTCATATATACAGATACCTCACACATCAGGTCATATATACAGTATACAGAGATACCTCACACATCAGGTCATATATACAGAGATACCTCATACATCAGGTCATATATACAGATACCTCACACATCAGGTCATATATACAGAGATACCTCACACATCAGGTCATATATACAGTATACAGAGATACCTCACACATCAGGTCATATATACAGAGATACCTCATACATCAGGTCATATATACAGATACCTCACACATCAGGTCATATATACAGAGATACCTCACACATCAGGTCATATATACAGTATACAGAGAGACCTCACACATCAGGTCATATATACAGTATACAGAGATACCTCAGACATCAGTTCATATATACAGAGATACCTCACACATCAGGTCATATATACAGAGATACCTCACACATCAGGTCATATATACAGTATACAGAGAGACCTCACACATCAGGTCATATATACAGAGATACCTCAGACATCAGTTCATATATACAGAGATACCTCACACATCAGGTCATATATACAGAGATACCTCACACATCAGGTCATATATACAGAGATACCTCACACATCAGGTCATATATACAGAGATACCTCACACATCAGGTCATATATACAGAGATACCTCACACATCAGGTCATTTATACAGAGATACCTCACACATCAGGTCATATATACAGAGATACCTCACACATCAGGTCATATATACAGTATACAGAGAGACCTCACACATCAGGTCATATATACAGAGATACCTCACACAGAGAACAACATGTTTCTCCAAACTGAGTCTTTCCAGTAGCAGTGTTCTCTGTTTTCAGTCACACACACACAGACACACACACACCTATCCCAGAGCACACTAGCCACAGTGCATTACCCCCCCCCCCCCCCCCCCCCCCCCTCCCCGGTTCAATCACCTGAAAGAGATGAGCAAGAGAAACAGGTTTCGGTCAGGGTCTGATGTGCTGCTGGGCTTCGTCCGTCTGAAACCTCATTGTCTTGTAGTTTAGCTGATGTTACCATAACATCTTAATGGAGTTAGAGGGAGAGAGAGAGGTGGATGGGTGGAAACAGTAAGGGCGATAACACACCACTCTGAACTGTCATACCTCAATAATGTGTGTGTGTGTGTGTCTGTGTGCGTGTGTGTGTGTGTGTTTGTGTGTGTATATTGGCCTGCATTTGAAAGTGTGTGTGTGTGCGTGCGTGGCTGTGAGAGAACAGTCGGTATCTACTGGGTTTACCGATGTCGAACAGCCTCCTAATCAAATGTTATGACACCTGCTTGGTAAACAACAGGTGTAGACCAACAGTGAAATGCTCACGGGCCCTTCTGCAGTGTCTGCTCTCAGCCTTCTATGAGGACAGAGATGTGCACAACACTGCACTATTTATACACTGAGTCCACATCCCAAACGGATCTCTATCCCCTAGTTAGTGCATTACTTTTGACCAGGACCCATAGGGCAGGGTATAGGGAATAGGCTGCCATTTGGGAACCACCGTTGTCTTCAGATACTTGTCTCCTCCTCTCCTTTAACTCCTATTGGATTAGCTGTCTCCTCCTCTCCTTTAACTCCTATTGGATTAGCTGTCTCCTCCTCTCCCTCCTATTGGATTAGCTGTCTCCTCCTCTCCTTTAACTCCTATTGGATTAGCTGTCTCCTCCTCTCCTTTAACTCCAATTGGATTAGCTGTCTCCTCCAACGGGGCGGCAGGGTAGCCTAGTGGTTAGAGCGTTGGACTAGTAACTGGAAGGTTGCAAGTCCAAACCCCCGAGCTGACAAGGTACAAGGTCTGTCGTTCTGCCCCTGAACAGGCAGTTAACCCACTGTTCCTAGGCCGTCATTGAAAATAATAATTTGTTCTTAACTGACTTGCCTAGTAAAATAAAAAAATAAAATAAAACTCCTATTGGATTAGCTGTCTCCTCTCCCTCCTATTGGATTAGCTGTCTCCTCCTCTCCTTTAACTCCAATTGGATTAGCTGTCTCCTCCTCTCCCTTAACTCCTATTGGATTAGCTGTCTCCTCCTCTCCCTTAACTCCTATTGGATTAGCTGACTCCTCCTCTCCTTTAACTCCTATTGGATTAGCTGTCTCCTCCTCTCCTTTAACTCCAATTGGATTAGCTGTCTCCTCCTCTCCCTCCTATTGGATTAGCTGTCTCCTCCTCTCCTTTAACTCCTATTGGATTAGCTGTCTCCTCCTCTCCTTTAACTCCTATTGGATTAGCTGTCCCCTCTCCTTTAACTCCTATTGGATTAGCTGTCTCCTCCTCTCCTTTAACTCCTATTGGATTAGCTGTCTCCTCCTCTCCTTTAACTCCTATTGGATTAGCTGTCTCCTCCTCTCCCTCCTATTGGATTAGCTGTCTCCTCCTCTCCTTTAACTCCTATTGGATTAGCTGTCTCCTCTCCTTTAACTCCTATTGGATTAGCTGTCTCCTCTCCTTTAACTCCTATTGGATTAGCTGTCTCCTCCTCTCCTCTCCCTCCTATTGGATTAGCTGTCTCCTCCTCTCCTTTAACTCCTATTGGATTAGCTGTCTCCTCCTCTCCTTTAACTCCTATTGGATTAGCTGTCTCCTCCTCTCCTTTAACTCCTATTGGATTAGCTGTCTCCTCCTCTCCTTTAACTCCTATTAGATTAGCTGTCTCCTCCTCTCCTTTAACTCCTATTGGATTAGCTGTCTCCTCCTCTCCTTTAACTCCTATTGGATTAGCTGTCTCCTCCTCTCCTTTAACTCCTATTGGATTATCTGTCTCCTCCTCTCATTTAACTCCTATTGGATTAGATGTCTCCTCCTCTCCCTCCTATTGGATTAGCTGTCTCCTCCTCTCCTTTAACTCCTATTGGATTAGCTGTCTCCTCCTCTCCTTTAACTCCTATTGGATTAGCTGTCTCCTCCTCTCCCTCCTATTGGATTAGCTGTCTCCTCCTCTCCCTCCTATTGGATTAGCTGTCTCCTCCTCTCCTTTAACTCCTATTGGATTAGCTGTCTCCTCCTCTCCTTTAACTCCAATTGGATTAGCTGTCTCCTCCAACGGGGCGGCAGGGTAGCCTAGTGGTTAGAGCGTTGGACTAGTAACTGGAAGGTTGCAAGTCCAAACCCCCGAGCTGACAAGGTACAAGGTCTGTCGTTCTGCCCCTGAACAGGCAGTTAACCCACTGTTCCTAGGCCGTCATTGAAAATAATAATTTGTTCTTAACTGACTTGCCTAGTAAAATAAAAAAATAAAATAAAACTCCTATTGGATTAGCTGTCTCCTCTCCCTCCTATTGGATTAGCTGTCTCCTCCTCTCCTTTAACTCCAATTGGATTAGCTGTCTCCTCCTCTCCCTTAACTCCTATTGGATTAGCTGTCTCCTCCTCTCCCTTAACTCCTATTGGATTAGCTGACTCCTCCTCTCCTTTAACTCCTATTGGATTAGCTGTCTCCTCCTCTCCTTTAACTCCAATTGGATTAGCTGTCTCCTCCTCTCCCTCCTATTGGATTAGCTGTCTCCTCCTCTCCTTTAACTCCTATTGGATTAGCTGTCTCCTCCTCTCCTTTAACTCCTATTGGATTAGCTGTCCCCTCTCCTTTAACTCCTATTGGATTAGCTGTCTCCTCCTCTCCTTTAACTCCTATTGGATTAGCTGTCTCCTCCTCTCCTTTAACTCCTATTGGATTAGCTGTCTCCTCCTCTCCCTCCTATTGGATTAGCTGTCTCCTCCTCTCCCTCCTATTGGATTAGCTGTCTCCTCCTCTCCTTTAACTCCTATTGGATTAGCTGTCTCCTCTCCTTTAACTCCTATTGGATTAGCTGTCTCCTCCTCTCCTCTCCCTCCTATTGGATTAGCTGTCTCCTCCTCTCCTTTAACTCCTATTGGATTAGCTGTCTCCTCCTCTCCTTTAACTCCTATTGGATTAGCTGTCTCCTCCTCTCCTTTAACTCCTATTGGATTAGCTGTCTCCTCCTCTCCTTTAACTCCTATTGGATTAGCTGTCTCCTCCTCTCCTTTAACTCCTATTAGATTAGCTGTCTCCTCCTCTCCTTTAACTCCTATTGGATTAGCTGTCTCCTCCTCTCCTTTAACTCCTATTGGATTAGCTGTCTCCTCCTCTCCTTTAACTCCTATTGGATTAGCTGTCTCCTCCTCTCATTTAACTCCTATTGGATTAGATGTCTCCTCCTCTCCCTCCTATTGGATTAGCTGTCTCCTCCTCTCCTTTAACTCCTATTGGATTAGCTGTCTCCTCCTCTCCTTTAACTCCTATTGGATTAGCTGTCCCCTCTCCTTTAACTCCTATTGGATTAGCTGTCTCCTCCTCTCCTTTAACTCCTATTGGATTAGCTGTCTCCTCTCATTTAACTCCTATTGGATTAGATGTCTCCTCTCCTTTAACTCCTATTGGATTAGCTGTCTCCTCCAACTCCTATTAGATTAGCTGTCTCCTCCTCTCCTTTAACTCCTATTGGATTAGCTGTCTCCTCCTCTCCCTCCTATTGGATTAGCTGTCTCCTCCTCTCCTTTAACTCCTATTGGATTAGCTGTCTCCTCTCCTTTAACTCCTATTGGATTAGCTGTCTCCTCCTCTCATTTAACTCCTATTGGATTAGCTGTCTCCTCCTCCCCTTTAACTCCTATTGGATTAGCTGTCTCCTCCTCTCCTTTAACTCCTATTGGATTAGCTGTGTCCTCCTCTCATTTAACTCCTATTGGATTAGATGTCTCCTCTCCTTTAACTCCTATTGTCTCAGAAGTCTGTCTGGAAAATAGATCTCTGTTTTATTGACTTTCTCTTTACTTACTTACCCATTCATTCCACTTCCAGCAGCATCTGGTCTCCCATCCAGGGACTGACCAGGACCTACCCTGCTTAACTTCAGAAGCAAGCCAGCTGTGGTATGCAGGGTGTAATGCTTTTGGCAGTAGTACTTACTTACCCATTCAAACCTATCCCATGGTAAATAGTGGGTTACCTACTGATCATAGGTTGTATTAGAGACTCCTTTTGAAATGAAATCCCACAGCTGAGGTCTTGGTACTTTCAGAAAACATGTCGTCCCCTTGACTGCTATTGGTCAGTCTGTAAATAGTTTTTTACATTTAATTTATATGTGGATGATACTTCTATGTACTGCTGCCCTGGCTGTGACAAGGATACAGTCAGATTTGGCAGTTATTCAGGAAGCCTTTACTGAGCGGAAGGCTGTAAGTTCAAACCCCCGAGCTGACACGGTTCAAATCGGTCGTTCTGCCCCTGGACAAGGCAGTTAACCCACTGTTCCTAGGCCGTCATTGTAAAATAAGAATTTGTTCTTAACTGACTTGCCTAGTAAAACTCAATAATTAATATTGGCAAAACTAAATACATGTTTGTTTTTCAAGATCTCATAAGATTATCTCAGAAGGATTAGGGAGTGAACGTTATTTAAAATATAAAAAAAAGATTACATTATTTAAAAAAAATAAAAATATCCTCGACCATTAACCAAAATAATAATAAAACTAAATAAGCAGAGAACATGTCTACCGTTTCCCCCATTACTTCTAGGACAGACCAGAGCCTTAGATATGTAGTTTTAGAAACTGTTCTTTGTGCTAATAACTATTACATGGCAACACAGGGATGCCGATAGAGGACAGGGGGCTGCGGGACAGAAAGTTGTGGGTTCGCAAACCAACGTGGACAAGAGTAGGGCGTGGAAAGATATTCTTTATAGTCGAAGCATTGCGTGAATCTATCATCATATCTTCAGGTCGGAGAAAAAATGTAAAATTATAAACATTATAAACATTATAAACATTATAAACATTATAAACATTACAAACATTATAAACTATATAACTATAAATAAATTCTGTCATTTGACATATTATCAGAATATGTTTTGATAATAAATGTTTTAATAATAAATGTTTTAATAATAAATGTTTTGATAATAAATGTTTTGATAATGAATGTTTTAATAATAAATGTTTTGATAATAAATGTTTTAATAATAAATGTTTTGATAATAAATGTTTTAATAATAAATGTTTTAATAATAAATGTTTTGATAATAAATGTTTTAATAATAAATGTTTTGATAATAAATGTTTTAATAATAAATGTTTTGATAATAAATGTTTTGATAATAACACATGACCTAAATGACAGGCTGAGAATGGACAGAGAGATATATAGGTCTTGTTCATCTCATCATACACTATTTATTTATACAGCAGTATGGGGACACCACTTGAAACTAGTGGATTCTGCTATTTCAGTCACACCTGTTGCTGACAGCAAGCACAGAGCCATGCAATCTCCACAGACAAACATTGGCTGTAGAATGGCCTCACTGAAGAGCTCAGTGACATTTAACGGATGTCACCTTTCCATCAAGTCAGTTCGTCAACATTTATGCCCTGCTAGAGCTGCTCCAGTCACCTGTAAGTGCTGTTGTTGTGAAGTGGAAACCTCAGTCTAGGAGCAGAAACATCTTGAAGTGGTTCGTCCCCCCGAGCTCACAGAACGGAACTGCAGAATGCTAAACCGGTTGAAACACTCCCTGCCGAGTTCCAAACTGCCTCTGCATTAACATCAGCACAATAACTGTTTGTCGGGAGCTTCATGAAATGGGTTTCCATGGCCGAGCAGACGAACACAAGCCTAAGATCACCATGTGCAATACCAAGCATCAGCTGGAGTGGTATATAGCTAGCCGCCATTGGACTCTGGAGCAGTGGAAACGTATTCTCTGGAGTGATGAATCACGCTTCACCATCTGGCAGTCCGACGGACAAATCTGGGTTTGGCGGATGCCAGGAGAACGCTACATGCCCCAATGCATAGTGCCAACTGTAGAGTTTGGTGGAGGATATTGGGGCTGTTTTTCATGGTTCTGCACTTTCAACTTTGTAGCAACAGTTTGGGGAAGTCTGTTTCTTGTTTCAGTAGGACAGTGCCCTTGTACACAAAATGAGGAAAATGGTTTGTCGAGATCGGTGTGGAAGAATGTTACTGGCCTGCACAGAGCCCTGACCTCAACCCCATTGAACACCTTAGGGATGAATTGGAACGCCGACTGTGAGCCAGGCCTAAGCACCCAACATCAGTGCCTGACCTCACTAATACTATTGTGGCTGAAGTGAAGCAAATCCCTGCAGCAATGCCCATGATTTTGGAATGAGATATTAGACGAGCTGGGGGCCCCATACTTTTGGTCATGTAGTGTATTTCTCCAATGCCAAATCAGTGTGTCTTGTTTGCCATGAAAATATCCCTGTTTAGAAATAATTACATCTGAGAGATTATTAGGAATCTAAGCAACGTACTTTCAAAATGTAGACCTGCCTTTCCACCCCAGACAGAGTAGGGTCTACCTTTCCACCCCAGACAGACTAGGGTCTACCTTTCCACCCCAGACAGAGTAGGGTCTACCTTTCCACCCCAGACAGAGTAGGTCTACCTTTCCACCCCAGACAGAGTAGGGTCTACCTTTCCACCCTAGACAGAATAGGTCTACCTTTCCTCCCCAGACAGAGTAGGGTCTACCTTTCCTCCCCAGACAGACTAGGTCTACCTTTCCACCCGAGACAGAGTAGGGCCTACCTTTCCTCCCCAGACAGACTAGGTCTACCTTTCCACCCCAGACAGAGTAGGTCTACCTTTCCTCCCCAGACAGAGTAGGGCCTACCTTTAAACCCCAGACAGAGTAGGGCCTACCTTTCCACCCCAGACAGAGTAGGGTCTACCTTTCCACCCCAGACAGAGTAGGGTCTACCTTTCCACCGCAGACAGAGTAGGGCCTACATTTCCACCCCAGACAGAGTAGGGTCTACCTTTCCACCGCAGACAGAGTAGGGTCTACCTTTCCACCCCAGACAGAGTAGGGTCTACCTTTCCACCCCAGACAGAGTAGGGTCTACCTTTCCACCCCAGACAGAGTAGGGTCTACCTTTCCACCCCAGACAGAGTAGGGTCTACCTTTCCACCGCAGACAGAGTAGGGTCTACCTTTCCACCCCAGACAGAGTAGGGTCTACCTTTCCACCCCAGACAGAGTAGGGTCTACCTTTCCACCCCAGACAGAGTAGGGTCTACCTTTCCACCCCAGACAGAGTAGGGTCTACCTTTCCACCCCAGACAGACTAGGTCTACCTTTCCACCGCAGACAGACTAGGCTGACCGACGCAGACAAATGTAAACTTGAACTGTGAACTGTGGTTTAACCCAATGAGAGAAGGTCACAAGTGTTTCCCTAAAAGCTGTCTGGGTTTAAACACTCTTCTATTGGACAGAAAGTGAATCGCTTTAATCAATTGATAGTGACAGAATTAGATATACTTCCCAAGCAAAGTAAATGTCTTCTCTCCTCTGCTATAGAAGGTTGTAGCTCAGCTTCTGAATGTCAAAGAAACTAACCAATGACATTCCCATATGAATCAGAGTCACGTCTTTCTGTGGTTTTTACAGCGTGTGTCTGGCATAAAGCATTGAGGACGAAGCACTGTTCTAGATCGCTTGATCTAATTGGATCCAATTAACAAAGGGTCCTGTGCTTCTTGCCATGTTCTTTAATAACAAGGAATACTTATGGCATAGCCTCTTATACCCCCTCAATTACAGACTTGGTTAAAACTTTGACAGCCCTTCACTGACACGGCGAGAAGACCTTTAAATTCACTGACACGGAGAGAAGACCTTTAAATTCACTGACATGGAGGTGGGACCTTTAAATTCACTGACATGGAGGTAGGACCTTTAAATTCACTGACATGGAGGTATGACCTTTAAATTCACTGACATGGAGGTAGGACATTTAAATTCACTGACATGGAGGTAGGACATTTAAATTCACTGACATGGAGGTAGGACATTTAAATTCACTGACATGGAGGTGGGACCTTTTAAATTCACTGACATGGAGGTGGGACCTTTAAATTCACTGACATGGAGGTGGGACCTTTAAATTCACTGACATGGAGGTGGGACCTTTAAATTCACTGACATGGAGGTGGGACATTTAAATTCACTGACATGGAGGTGGGACCTTTAAATTCACTGACATGGAGGTAGGACATTTAAATTCACTGACATGGAGGTAGGACCTTTAAATTCACTGACATGGAGGTAGGACATTTTAAGAGTGCATGGTAGTGGAGGATCTGACCGACATATCTAAGGATATTTAATCTGTCAAACAGGTAGGCCTACCTTTTATTTCTTAAATAGGAGGAAACAGGCTCCAACACAAAGTCCTCTTGTTGTTAATAAAGTCTAAATAAAATGAAGACACTGAAATTAATTATAGCTACTAGAATTTGCCTACTTTCAGCACCATGAGCTGTCCATTTCTTATTGATTGTGATCTGATAAATACATCATGGGAAAGAAATCTTGTTTTTAATAAAAATCAATGACAGTAGTCATCAAAGTTATCAAAGTTGACCTCCGGTCCTCCTTCTCATTTTCACACTCTCCTTCTCAAACTGAACAGAACGTAGGCTGTATGCTAGTCCGCACGCACGTGCATTTCTTGGACTACTGTAAGCCTAATCAAATATTATTTCCCGGAAGAAATCTTTGACTCTTCTCCTGAACAGCCACCATAGGCCTACACAGCACAGCCATTGGTTCAGCAGCACAACCATTGGTTAAGCAGTGCAGCCATTGGTTAAGCTGCACAGCCATTGGTTAAGCTGCACAACCATTGGTTAAGCAGTGCAGCCATTGGTTAAGCTGCACAGCCATTGGTTAAGCAGTGCAGCCATTGGTTAAGCAGTGCAGCCATTGGTTAAGCTGTGCAGCCATTGGTTAAGCAGTGCAGCCATTGGTTAAGCAGCACAGACATTGGTTAAGCAGCGCAGCCATTGGTTAAGCTGCACAGCCATTGGTTAAGCTGCACAGCCATTGGTTAAACAGTGCAGCCATTGGTTAAGCTGCGCAGCCATTGGTTAAGCTGCACAGCCATTGGTTAAGCTGCACAGCCATTGGTTAAGCAGCGCAGCCATTGGTTAAGCTGCACAGCCATTGGTTAAGCTGCACAGCCATTGGTTCAGCAGCACACAAACAAGTGTTTGATCAGCAAGAGCAGAGCAGGCCGGGGCTCAGGGTTTGGAGTATCCATTTCTGTGTGTAATACAGCCTAGTTTTATTTACACATTCCCAGCAGCTATCTTAGAAATCTAACTTTGCTCTGTGCTTCTCCCAGCATGCGATTTGATTGAGACCACACTAAACAGCCCAATGTTAGCTTCTCATGTACGTTTAAGGGCCAGCCGTGCTGCTGTGTTCTTAGCCAATTGTAATTTCCCTAAGTCCTTTATTGTGGCAACTTTCCACACGACTGAACAGTTTTCCAGGTGCGACAAAACTAGGGCCTGTAGGACCTGCCTTGTTGATAGTGTTGTTAAGAAGGTAGAAACTAGGGCCTGTAGGACCTGCCTTGTTGATAGTGTTGTTAAGAAGGTAGAAACTAGGGCCTGTAGGACCTGCCTTGTTGATAGTGTTGTTAAGAAGGCAGAGCAGTGCTTTATTATGGACAGACTTCTCCCCATCTTAGCTACTGTTGTATCAATATGTTTTTAAAAGCACAGTTTAATAAGATGGGAATAAAGACAAAACCCGGACACTGTTCATGATGGTATCACTGCTATTTATTAGGGGTGGCAGGTAGTCTAGTGGTTAGAGGCAGGTAGCCTAGTGGTTAGAGTCAGGTAGTCTAGTGGTTAGAGGCAGGTAGCCTAGTGGTTAGAGGCAGGTAGCCTAGTGGTTAGAGGCAGGTAGCCTAGTGGTTAGAGGCAGGTAGCCTAGTGGTTAGAGGCAGGTAGCCTAGTGGTTAGAGGCAAGTAGTCTAGTGGTTAGAGGCAGGTAGTCTAGTGGTTAGAGTCAGGTAGTCTATTGGTTAGAGTCAGGTAGCCTAGTGGTTAGAGGCAGGTAGTCTAGTGGTTAGAGGCAGGTAGCCTAGTGGTTAGAGGCAAGTAGTCTAGTGGTTAGAGTCAGGTAGTCTATTGGTTAGAGTCAGGTAGCCTAGTGGTTAGAGGCAGGTAGTCTAGTGGTTAGAGGCAGGTAGTCTAGTGGTTAGAGGCAGGTAGCCTAGTGGTTAGAGGCAGGTAGTCTAGTGGTTAGAGTCAGGTAGCCTAGTGGTTAGAGGCAGGTAGTCTAGTGGTTAGAGTCAGGTAGTCTAGTGGTTAGAGTCAGGTAGCCTAGTGGTTAGAGGCAGGTAGCCTAGTGGTTAGAGTGCCAGGTAGCCTAGTGGTTAGAGGCAGGTAGTCTAGTGGTTAGAGTCAGGTAGCCTAGTGGTTAGAGTCAGGTAGCCTAGTGGTTAGAGCACCAGGTAGCCTAGTTGTTAGAGGCAGGTAGTCTAGTGGTTAGAGGCAGGTGGTCTAGTGGTTAGATACAGGTAGCCTAGTGGTTAGAGGCAGGTAGTCTAGTGGTTAGAGTCAGGTAGTCTAGTGGTTAGAGTCAGGTAGCCTAGTGGTTAGAGGCAGGTAGCCTAGTGGTTAGAGCGCCAGGTAGCCTAGTGGTTAGAGGCAGGTAGTCTAGTGGTTAGAGTCAGGTAGCCTAGTGGTTAGAGTCAGGTAGCCTAGTGGTTAGAGCACCAGGTAGCCTAGTGGTTAGAGGCAGGTAGTCTAGTGGTTAGAGGCAGGTAGTCTAGTGGTTAGATACAGGTAGCCTAGTGGTTAGAGTCAGGTAGCCTAGTGGTTAGAGTCAGGTAGCCTAGTGGTTAGAGCTTTGGACTAGTAACCGAAAGGTTGCTGGATTGAATCTCCGAGCTGACAAGGCAAAAATCTGTCGTTCTCCCCCTGAACAAGGCAGTTAACCTACTGTTCCTAGGCCGTCATTGAAAATAAGAATTTGTTCTTAACTTAACTGACTTGCCTAGTTAAATAAAGGTTAAATAAAAAAATTGAGAGTTGCCCTGAGGAATTCCTGATTCTACCTGGATAATGTTGGAGAGGCTTCCATTAAAGAACACCCTCTGTGTTCTGTTAGACAGGTAACTCTTTATCCACATTATAGCAGGGGGTGTAGAGGCTCAACACCCTCTGTGTTCTGTTAGACAGGTAACTCTGTATCCACATTATAGCAGGGGGTGTAGAGGCTCAACACCCTCTGTGTTCTGTTAGACAGGTAACTCTGTATCCACATTATAGCAGGGGGTGTAGAGGCTCAACACCCTCTGTGTTCTGTTAGACAGGTAACTCTGTATCCACATTATAGCAGGGGGTGTAGAGGCTCAACACCCTCTGTGTTCTGTTAGACAGGTAACTCTGTATCCACATTATAACAGGGGGTGTAGAGGCTCAACACCCTCTGTGTTCTGTTAGACAGGTAACTCTGTATCCACATTATAACAGGGGGTGTAGAGGCTCAACACCCTCTGTGTTCTGTTAGACAGGTAACTCTTTATCCACAATATAGCAGGGGGTGTAGAGGCTCAACACCCTCTGTGTTCTGTTAGACAGGTAACTCTGTATCCACATTATAGCAGGGGGTGTAGAGGCTCAACACCCTCTGTATTCTGTTAGACAGGTAACTCTGTACCCACATTATAACAGGGGGTGTAGAGGCTCAACACCCTCTGTGTTCTGTTAGACAGGTAACTCTGTATCCACATTATAGCAGGGGGTGTAGAGGCTCAACACCCTCTGTGTTCTGTTAGACAGGTAACTCTGTATCCACATTATAACAGGGGGTGTAGAGGCTCAACACCCTCTGTGTTCTGTTAGACAGGTAACTCTGTATCCACATTATAACAGGGGGTGTAGAGGCTCAACACCCTCTGTGTTCTGTTAGACAGGTAACTCTTTATCCACAATATAGCAGGGGGTGTAGAGGCTCAACACCCTCTGTGTTCTGTTAGACAGGTAACTCTGTATCCACATTATAACAGGGGGTGTAGAGGCTCAACACCCTCTGTGTTCTGTTAGACAGGTAACTCTGTATCCACATTATAACAGGGGGTGTAGAGGCTCAACACCCTCTGTGTTCTGTTAGACAGGTAACTCTGTATCCACATTATAGCAGGGGGTGTAGAGGCTCAACACCCTCTCTGTTCTGTTAGACAGGTAACTCTTTATCCACATTATAGCAGGGGGTGTAGAGGCTCAACACCCTCTGTGTTCTGTTAGACAGGTAACTCTGTATCCACATTATAACAGGGGGTGTAAATCCATAACACAGACATGTTTCCATCAACAGACTACGATCGATAGCTTTCAAAAGCCGCACTGAACTCTAACAAAACAGAGCCCACACTCTCTTCATAATCAGTTTCTCTCAGCCAATCATCATTTGTTTGTGTAAGTGCTGTGCTTGTTGAGTGTCCTTCCCCAGAAGCATGTTAATGTTCAGTTGTCAGTTTGTTTGCTGTAATAGAGCATTGTATCTGGTCAAACACAATGTTTTCCAGAAGTTTACTAAGGGTTGTTAACAGGCTGATCGGTCGGCTGTTTGAGCCAGTAAAGGGGGCTTTACTATTCTTAGGTAGCATAATGACTTTAGCTTCCCTCCAGGCCTGAGGTCACACACTCTCTAGTAGGCTTAAATTGAAGTTTGAAAGTTGCCCTTAATCTGGTAATAAATCAAATCTAGTGTTTCATATCTTGACATTTCTGTCATCCATTGTGACATTATAGGAGAATAACCAACCTTCCAATTAATGACAATACATTTCTTAGATATATATATATATATTTTATTTTATTTTATTTGTATACATTTATTTTTACCTTTATTTAACTAGGCAAGTCAGTTAAGAACAAATTATTTTTTTCAATGACGGCCTAGGAACAGTGGGCTAACTGGTCTAGGAACAGTGGATTAACTGGTCTAGGAACAGTGGGCTAACTGGTCTAGGAACAGTGGATTAACTGGTCTAGGAACAGTGGGTTAATTGGTCTAGGAACAGTGGGTTAACTGCCTTGTTCAGGGGCAGAACGACAGATGCTTGGTTACCCAGTTTCGTTTGTATCAAGATTTACAAGCACATTTACAAGCAGATTTACAAGCAGATTTACAAGCAAACAAAAAACAGGGAGAAGGGAAAACCTGTCGACGTGCTGAGATAAAAACACTCTGACCGAATTTAGCATCACAAGACCGTAACATATAAAAATATGCCCCCATTTGTGTTTTTACACCTCCGGCAGAGGAATTACTTTTCTGAGTGCATGATATTCAGTTACATTGACATATAGTGCGTTCTGTGGACGGTCTTAACCTGCAGGCATTTATGTCTGAGATTATAT
Source organism: Oncorhynchus mykiss (assembly GCF_057628025.1). Lineage (NCBI taxonomy): Eukaryota > Metazoa > Chordata > Actinopteri > Salmoniformes > Salmonidae > Oncorhynchus > Oncorhynchus mykiss. The sequence goes on from NC_143039.1 coordinate 79,180,301, forward strand.
GAACATGACTGTGCATTCTAACACATCTATATCCATTCACCATTATCAACAGCTTCTACCAGATCTTCCTTTTGTTTTACATGCTTTGTGTCATCGGGAAAAGTCTCTTATCAACCCTTGATACAGTTTGGAAATCAACTTTGGAGACAGACTGCCTTAATAAAATAGTTTCAATCTTTGAAGCATCTGGTTTAAACAGTGTTTGCTGCACAGAGAGAAACAAAGTCTTCCCAGTCTTCCCTGGCTGCCTGACCTCTGCTCTGTCACATACTGGTCTTCCCTGGCTGTCTGACCTCAGCTCTGTCACATACTGGTCTTCCCTGGCTGCCTGACCTCAGCTCTGTCACAGACTGGTCTTTCCTGGCTGCCTGACCTCTGCCCTGTCACAGACTGGTCTTCCCTGGCTGCCTGACCTCTGCTCTGTCACAGACTGGTCTTCCCTGGCTGCCTGACCTCAGCTCTGTCACAGACTGGTCTTCCCTGGCTGCCTGACCTCTGCTCTGTCACAGACTGGTTTTCCCTGGCTGTCTGACCTCAGCTCTGTCACAGACTGGTCTTCCCTGGCTGTCTGACCTCAGCTCTGTCACAGACTGGTCTTCCCTGGCTGCCTGACCTCTGCTCTGTCACAGACTGGTCTTCCCTGGCTGCCTGACCTCAGCTCTGTCACAGACTGGTCTTCCCTGGCTGCCTGACCTCAGCTCTGTCACAGACTGGTCTTCCCTGGCTGCCTGACCATGCTGAGATCTGTCAACATCTGATCCTCCTAAGATGAAACATGACAAAGAATTACCTTTGTGTACATTTATACATTATATTAACCAATAATAAAATCAATGGTTCATTAATTGAAACCACTATTCCCAGATCCAAGACTGTAGCTTTAAGCAATTATCCTGTAGCAACTGTTGGGTCTACCTATCAACTCAAGATGGATCTTTGATTCATTCCATGATATTGCTAACATACTGCAAGATTCACCTGAGCTCCGTAGACTGGTCTTCCTTGGCTGTCTGACCCTGCAGGGACCCCTGTCACCATCTGATCCTTCTAAGACATGATGATCATAGTGTTGTGTACTGACCGAGCACCATGACAGTGAAGCCTGTAGAGCTGTGTATTACTGTGTCTGTGTGAAAAGTAGAGAATTAGCTTGGGAAACTGACAAATCAATAACATTAAATTGCTATACTGAGTCTAATAAATTCACATTGCACATAAACAACGTCAGAATTATCGGTTTTCAGTTGTTTGGCCGCTGGTTTCATCGTTTGATTCAGGTCCAGTGTGATTGTTCTTGATTTTGGTGATACTATTTATCAAAGTGCAGCTGCCTCTACTCTTAAACCCCTTGGATGCTGTTTTTCATAGGAGACAGTTTTATTACTCCTCGCTGTATTCTTTACCAGAAGGTTGGCTGGACCTCTTTGAAGTAGATCACATCATTACGCTGTTTCTGTTTACAAAGCCCTGCTCCACAAACATTTCAACTTACCCAACATCACTGTTTTAAATGACAAGTTATCAAACCAGGTTGACAAAGTTGGTTCCCTCTGGACACTCCAATGGTGTCTACAGAGTTAAGTAGATCAGCCTTTGGTGTCTACAGAGTTAAGTAGATCAGCCTTTGGTGTCTACAGAGTTACATAGATCAGCCTTTGTTGTCTACAGAGTTACATAGATCAGCCTTTGGTGTCTACAGAGTTACATAGATCAGCCTTTGGTGTCTACAGAGTTACGTGGATCAGCCTTTGGTGTCTACAGAGTTAACTATTATTACTAATGCCCTAGATAATAGAAAGTACTGTGCCTCCTTGTTCATAGATTTATCTAAAGCTTTTGACACTGTAGACCATGCGATTATTTTGGGTAAGCTGTCGTCAATAGGACTGGGATTGGATGCCTGTCGTTGGTTTCATGACTATCTAAAGGATAGAAGTCAGGCTGTTAGAGTCAACGTCATCCAGTCAGAGCCATTGGAGTTGGTTAAAGGGGTCCCACAAGGTTCTATACTTGGTCCATTACTGTTCACTCTCTACATAAACAATATCGGTGATGCGATAAGAAAGTGTTCAAATTCATTTATATGCTGATGACACTGTCATGTACTCTATCGCTTCAACGGCTGACCAAGACCAAGTCTCATGATTGGAGACATATTCTAAGATATTACAAACGTCTTTTATACAGCTGAAACTGGTTGTAAATGCAAAGAAAACACATTTTCTGATTTGTAATCGGTTTAATGGGTGTGTAGTTTCTTAATCATTGTACCTGAACTGTATGTGTAAACATGTTTACGCAGGGCCCAGCTGTAAAAGAGACCTCGGTCTTAGTCTGTGTTCCTTGTTTAAATAAAGGTATAATACTAACTAGATCAGCCATTGGTTTCCTAGCACCCTATGTTTGGAATCTCCAAACAACGTTTCGATTGGATGGAATGATCTCCAAACAACGTTCCGATTGGATGGAATGATCTCCAAACAACGTTCCGATTGGATGGAATGATCTCCAAACAACGTTTCGATTGGATGGAATGATCTCCAAACAACGTTTCGATTGGATGGAATGATCTCCAAACAACGTTTCGACTGGATGCTTTGGTGTCCCTGGGGCGGTTCAGACAGCTGACAGAGGATTGTTATAATGGAGAATGTGTTTGTTTTAGGTGACTGTGTTTGGTATCTTAATGTGTATAATATAATAATATTGTGTATATTTATGTGTTGTCTGCGTTTGACTATTGATGTGTTTTGTGTTGTATTTTGCAGGGCTCATATCAAATAGTTTCTGGGTTATGGTAGAGGACCTTACTGTGATTGTTTTCAATTAAAACGGTCAACAATTTAACAAAAGTAGTTTCTAAGCAGAGCAATTTCTCAAGTAAGATTTGTTTTTTGCTCAGAATATGTGGGAGTGGTCTGAGTGGGGAGGGGGAAGCTGAAAACTAGCTACTATTGGCAGAAAAATTTGAAACAATCTTTCTAATTGGTCTATTAAATAATTTACTGCCTGGTGATGTCACAATTTCACATAGTGTGGACATTTATATAAAACACAGGAAAACAATCTGTTTTTTGACTGCACTGGGCCTTTCAGACTCAACCTGCTCAACCCCTCTCTTCTCCCTGGAGCTGACGGCCACATCCCTCTTTTGGGGGTTCTAAACGTATCTGTCCATGACAGTCCTGGAACCAGGTGTTCTAAATGTATCTGTCCATGACAGTCCTGGAACCTGGTGTTCTAAATGTATCTGTCCATGACAGTCCTGGAACCAGGTGTTCTAAATGTATCTGTCCATGACAGTCCTGGAACCA
>NC_143039.1:79193614-79296114 GCF_057628025.1 Oncorhynchus mykiss
CATCTTTCCCTGACCATCTCTCTCTCTCTCTCTTTCTCTCTCCTCCCCTCTATCTATGTCTCTTTCCTCCCCATCTCACTCTCTCTCTCTCTCTTTCGTCTCCATCTCTCTCTGTCTCTCTCTGTCTTTGTATTCTCATTAGCTGTGGATGTTTATCAGCCTCTCCCAGCCTCTCTATCACTCATCAGGATTAGCTCTTGACGCTCATTTAGCTAGCTCGCTACCTCTTTATCTATCTCTCTCTTGCTCTCTCTCTATCTCCCTTTCTCTTCCCACTTTCTCCCCTCCCCTCTCTCTTCTTCTCTTTCTCTCCTCCCCTTTCTCTTCTTCTCTTTCTCTCCTCTCCTCCCCTCTCTCTTCTCTCTTTCTCTCCTCCCCTCTCTCTCTCTCTCTCTCTCTCTCTCTCTCTCTCTCTCTCTCTCTCTCTCTCTCTCTCTCTCTCTCTCTCTCAGTCGCGCCCTTGTTTGTCTCAGTGCACAATCCCTGTTTAGTGTGGATTAGAGACGTATTGTCTCTGGATTAGGGTGTCATTGTTTCTGAGCCGGGGTAGAGACACTGTCACAGTGGGTGTTTGTGTGCTGTGTGTGTGATAGAGAAAGACGGCAGGCAGTTTGAATGTGGACAATGACAGTGAGGGTGTGTCTGTACTCATCTCATATGTATATACTGCATTCTACTCTACTGTATTTTAGTCAATGCCAGTTCAACAAATCTCGTACTAATTCATTCCATTATTTGACTTTTAGAGTTGTGTATATTGTAGCAAATTGTTAGATATTATTTCGCCGTTGGAGCTAGAAGGAACACAAGCGTTTCGCCCACAAAAGCATGTCTGCTAAATATTTGCAATAACATTTGATTTGATTTTAGAAAAGTATGATGTGAACGGTGTCTCTTCTTTTCCACAACATTTTAAGATGTATGAATCTGTTCTAGGTCTTCATATCTAAGCATGTTCCTCTCGGCTTCTTACTTCCTCTCTGTACCTATTTGTGTGCTGATGCGACAGGAAGTGACAGATGAGATGAATATGGTTGATGGAGCCTGAAGGGGATGTTAGGGTCAAATCGGCTGACAGGAGAGAACGGAGGACTCTATGTCAACAACCTCAGTGGACTCTATGACAACAACCTCAGTGGACTCTATGACAACAACCTCAGTGGACTTTATGACAACAACCTCAATGGACTCTATGACAACAACCTCAGTGGACTCTATGACAACAACCTCATAGGACTCTATGACAACAACAACCTCAGTGGACTCTATGACAACAACCTCAGATGACTCTATGACAACAACCTCAGTGGACTCTATGACAACAACCTCAGTGGACTCTATGACAACAACCTCAGTGGACTCTATGACAACAACCTCAGTGGACTCTGACAACAACCTCAGTGGACTCTACGACAACAACCTCAGTGGACTCTATGACAACAACCTCAGTGGACTCTACGACAACAACCTCAGTGGACTCTATGTCAACAACCTCAGTGGACTCTATGACAACAACAACCTCAGTGGACTCTATGTCAACAACCTCAGTGGACTCTATGACAGAATCCTCAGAGGACTCTATGACAACAAACTCAGAGGACTCTATGACAACAACCTCAGTGGACTCTATGACAACAACATCAGTGGACTCTATGTCAACAACCTCAGTGGACTCTATGACAACAACAACCTCAGTGGACTCTATGACAACAACCTCAGAGGACTCTATGACAACAACATCAGTGGACTCTATGACAACAACCTCAGAGGACTCTATGACAACAACAACCTCATTGGACTCTATGACAACATCAACCTCAGAGGACTCTATGACAACAACCTCAGTGGACTCTATGACAACAACAACCTCAGTGGACTCTATGACAAAAACCTCAGTGGACTCTATGACAACAACCTCAGTGCACTCTATGACAACAACAACCTCAGTGGACTCTATGACAACAGCAACCTCAGTGGACTCTATGACAACAACAACCTCAGTGGACTCTATGACAACAACAACCTCAGTGGACTCTATGACAACAACAACCTCAGTGGACTCTATGACAACAACAACCTCAGTGGACTCTATGACAAAGACCTCAGAGGACTCTATGACAACAACCTCAGAGGACTCTATGACAACAACCTCAGAGGACTCTATGACAACAACCTCAGAGGACTCTATGACAATAAACTCAGAGGACTCTATGACAATAACCTCAGTGGACTCTATGACAACAACAACCTCAGTGGACTCTATGTCAACAACCTAAGTGGACTCTATGACAACAACAACCTCAGTGGACTCTATGACAACAACAACCTCAGTGGACTCTATGACAACAACCTCAGAGGACTCTATGTCAACAACCTCAGAGGACTCTATGACAACAACCTCAGTGGACTCTATGACAACAACCTCAGAGGACTCTATGACAACAACAACCTAAGTGGACTCTATGACAACAACAACCTCAGTGGACTCTATGACAACAACCTCAGAGGACTCTATGTCAACAACCTCAGAGGACTCTATGACAACAACCTCAGTGGACTCTATGACAACAACAACCTCAGTGGACTCTATGACAACAACAACCTCAGTGGACTCTATGACAACAACAACCTCAGTGGACTCTATGACAACAACAACCTCAGTGGACTCTATGACAACAACAACCTCAGTGGACTCTATGACAACAACAACCTCAGTGGACTCTATGACAACAACAACCTCAGTGGACTCTATGACAACAACATCAGTGGACTCTATGACAACAACCTCAGAGGACTCTATGACAACAACAACCTCATTGGACTCTATGTCAACAACCTCAGAGGACTCTATGGCAAAAACCTCAGTGGACTCTATGACAACAACCTCAGAGGACTCTATGACAACAACAACCTCAGTGGACTCTATGTCAACAACCTCAGAGGACTCTATGACAACAACCTCAGTGGACTCTATGACAACAACCTCAGAGGACTCTATGACAACAACAACCTCAGTGGACTCTATGACAACAACAACCTCAGTGGACTCTTTGACAACAACAACCTCAGTGGACTCTATGACAACAACAACCTCAGTGGACTCTATGACAACAACCTCAGAGGACTCTATGACAACAACCTCAGTGGACTCTATGACAACAACCTCAGTGGACTCTATGACAACAACAACCTCAGTGGACTCTGTCAACAACCTCAGTGGACTCTATGACAACAACAACCTCAGTGGACTCTATGACAACAACCTCAGATAACTCTATGACAACAACAACCTCAGTGGACTCTATGACAACAACAACCTCAGTGGACTCTATGACAACAACAACCTCAGTGGACTCTATGACAACAACCTCAGAGGACTCTATGACAACAACAACCTCAGTTGACTCTATGACAACAACAACCTCAGTGGACTCTATGACAACAACAACCTCAGTGGACTCTATGTCAACAACCTCAGAGGACTCTATGACAACAACCTCAGTGGACTCTATGACAACAACCTCAGAGGACTCTATGACAACAACAACCTCAGTGGACTCTATGACAACAACAACCTCAGTGGACTCTATGACAACAACCTCAGAGGACTCTATGACAACAACCTCAGTGGACTCTATGACAACAACAACCTCAGGGGACTCTATGACAACAACAACCTCAGTGGACTCTATGACAACAACCTCAGAGGACTCTATGACAACAACCTCAGTGGACTCTATGACAACAACCTCAGACGACTCTATGACAACAACAACCTCAGTGGACTCTATGACAACAACAACCTCAGTGGACTCTATGACAACAACAACCTCAGTGGACTCTATGACAACAACATCAGTGGACTCTATGACAACAACATCAGTGGACTCTATGACAACAACCTCAGAGGACTCTATGACAACAACAACCTCATTGGACTCTATGTCAACAACCTCAGAGGACTCTATGACAACAACCTCAGTGGACTCTATGACAACAACCTCAGAGGACTCTATGACAACAACAACCTCAGTGGACTCTATGTCAACAACCTCAGAGGACTCTATGACAACAACCTCAGTGGACTCTATGACAACAACCTCAGAGGACTCTATGACAACAACAACCTCAGTGGACTCTATGACAACAACAACCTCAGTGGACTCTATGACAACAACAACCTCAGTGGACTCTATGACAACAACAACCTCAGTGGACTCTATGACAACAACAACCTCAGTGGACTCTATGACAACAACCTCAGAGGACTCTATGACAACAACCTCAGTGGACTCTATGACAACAACCTCAGAGGACTCTATGACAGCATCCTCAGAGGACTCTATGACAACAACCTCAGAGGACTCTATGACAACAACAACCTCATTGGACTCTATGACAACAACCTCAGTGGACTCCATGACAACAACAACCTCAGTGGACTCTGTCAACAACCTCAGTGGACTCTATGACAACAACAACCTCAGTGGACTCTATGACAACAACCTCAGATAACTCTATGACAACAACAACCTCAGTGGACTCTATGACAACAACAACCTCAGTGGACTCTATGACAACAACAACCTCAGTGGACTCTATGTCAACAACCTCAGTGGACTCTATGACAACAACCTCAGAGGACTCTATGACAACAACCTCAGTGGACTCTATGACAACAACCTCAGTGGACTCCATGACAACAACAACCTCAGTGGACTCTGTCAACAACCTCAGTGGACTCTATGACAACAACAACCTCAGTGGACTCTATGACAACAACCTCAGATAACTCTATGACAACAACAACCTCAGTGGACTCTATGACAACAACAACCTCAGTGGACTCTATGACAACAACAACCTCAGTGGACTCTATGTCAACAACCTCAGTGGACTCTATGACAACAACAACCTCAGTGGACTCTATGACAGCATCCTCAGAGGACTCTATGACAACAAACTCAGAGGACTCTATGACAACAACCCCAGTGGACTCTATGACAACAACATCAGTGGACTCTATGACAACAACTTCAGTGGACTCTATGACAACAACAACCTCAGTGGACTCTATGACAACAACCTCAGTGGACTCTATGACAACAACCTCAGTGCACTCTATGACAACAACAGCCTCAGTGGACTCTATGACAACAGCAACCTCAGTGGACTCTATGACAACAACATCAGTGGACTCTATGACAACAACAACCTCAGTGGACTCTATGACAACAACCTCAGAGGACTCTATGACAACAACCTCGGAGGACTCTGACAACAACCTCAGTGGACTCTATGTCAACAACCTCAGAGGACTCTATGACAACAACCTCAGTGAACTCTATGACAACAACCTCAGAGGACTCTATGACAACAACAACCTCAGTGGACTCTATGACAACAACAACCTCAGTGGACTCTATGACAACAACAACCTCAGTGGACTCTATGACAACAACAACCTCAGTGGACTCTATGACAACAACAACCTCAGTGGACTCTATGACAACAACAACCTCAGTGGACTCTATGACAACAACCTCAGAGGACTCTATGACAACAACCTCAGTGGACTCTATGACAACAACCTCAGAGGACTCTATGACAGCATCCTCAGAGGACTCTATGACAACAACCTCAGAGGACTCTATGACAACAACAACCTCATTGGACTCTATGACAACAACCTCAGTGGACTCCATGACAACAACAACCTCAGTGGACTCTGTCAACAACCTCAGTGGACTCTATGACAACAACAACCTCAGTGGACTCTATGACAACAACCTCAGATAACTCTATGACAACAACAACCTCAGTGGACTCTATGACAACAACAACCTCAGTGGACTCTATGACAACAACAACCTCAGTGGACTCTATGTCAACAACCTCAGTGGACTCTATGACAAAAACCTCAGAGGACTCTATGACAACAACCTCAGTGGACTCTATGACAACAACCTCAGTGGACTCCATGACAACAACAACCTCAGTGGACTCTGTCAACAACCTCAGTGGACTCTATGACAACAACAACCTCAGTGGACTCTATGACAACAACCTCAGATAACTCTATGACAACAACAACCTCAGTGGACTCTATGACAACAACAACCTCAGTGGACTCTATGACAACAACAACCTCAGTGGACTCTATGTCAACAACCTCAGTGGACTCTATGACAACAACAACCTCAGTGGACTCTATGACAGCATCCTCAGAGGACTCTATGACAACAAACTCAGAGGACTCTATGACAACAACCCCAGTGGACTCTATGACAACAACATCAGTGGACTCTATGACAACAACTTCAGTGGACTCTATAACAACAACAACCTCAGTGGACTCTATGACAACAACCTCAGTGGACTCTATGACAACAACCTCAGTGCACTCTATGACAACAACAGCCTCAGTGGACTCTATGACAACAGCAACCTCAGTGGACTCTATGACAACAACATCAGTGGACTCTATGACAACAACAACCTCAGTGGACTCTATGACAACAACCTCAGAGGACTCTATGACAACAACCTCGGAGGACTCTGACAACAACCTCAGAGGACTCTATGACAACAAACTCAGAGGACTCTATGACAATAACCTCAGTGGACTCTATGACAACAACAACCTCAGTGGACTCTATGACAACAACCTCAGTGGACTCTATGACAACAACCTCAGAGGACTCTATGACAACAACAACCTCAGAGGACTCTATGACATCAACAACCTCAGTGGATTCTATGTCAGCAACCTCAGTGGACACTATGACAACAACCTCAGAGGACTCTATGACAGCATCCTCAGAGGACTCTATGACAACAACCTCAGAGGACTCTATGACAACAACAACCTCATTGGACTCTATGACAACAACCTCAGTGGACTCTATGACAACAACAACCTCAGTGGACTCTGTCAACAACCTCAGTGGACTCTATTACAACAACAACCTCAGTGGACTCTATGACAACAACCTCAGATAACTCTACGACAACAACAACCTCAGTGGACTCTATGACAACAACAACCTCAGTGGACTCTATGACAACAACAACCTCAGTGGACTCTATGTCAACAACAACCTCAGTGGACTCTATGACAACAACCTCAGAGGACTCTATGACAACAACCTCAGTGGACTCTATGACAACAACCTCAGAGGACTCTATGAAAGCATCCTCAGAGGACTCTATGACAACAAACTCAGAGGACTCTATGACAACAACCCCTGTGGACTCAATGACAACAACATCAGTGGACTCTAAGACAACAACCTCAGAGGACTCTATGACAACAACAACCTCACTGGACTCTATGACAACAACAACCTCAGTGGACTCTATGACAACAACATCAGTGGACTCTATGACAACAACAACCTCATTGGACTCTATGACAACAACAACCTCAGTGGACTCTATGACAACAGCAACCTCAGTGGACTCTATGACAACAACCTCAGATAACTCTATGACAACAACAACCTCAGTGGACTCTATGACAACAACAACCTCAGTGGACTCTATGACAACAACAACCTCAGTGGACTCTATGTCAACAACCTCAGTGGACTCTATGACAACAACAACCTCAGTGGACTCTATGACAGCATCCTCAGAGGACTCTATGACAACAAACTCAGAGGACTCTATGACAACAACCCCAGTGGACTCTATGACAACAACATCAGTGGACTCTATGACAACAACTTCAGTGGACTCTATGACAACAACAACCTCAGTGGACTCTATGACAACAACCTCAGTGGACTCTATGACAACAACCTCAGTGCACTCTATGACAACAACAGCCTCAGTGGACTCTATGACAACAGCAACCTCAGTGGACTCTATGACAACAACATCAGTGGACTCTATGACAACAACAACCTCAGTGGACTCTATGACAACAACCTCAGAGGACTCTATGACAACAACCTCGGAGGACTCTGACAACAACCTCAGAGGACTCTATGACAACAAACTCAGAGGACTCTATGACAATAACCTCAGTGGACTCTATGACAACAACAACCTCAGTGGACTCTATGACAACAACCTCAGTGGACTCTATGACAACAACCTCAGAGGACTCTATGACAACAACAACCTCAGAGGACTCTATGACATCAACAACCTCAGTGGATTCTATGTCAGCAACCTCAGTGGACACTATGACAACAACCTCAGAGGACTCTATGACAGCATCCTCAGAGGACTCTATGACAACAACCTCAGAGGACTCTATGACAACAACAACCTCATTGGACTCTATGACAACAACCTCAGTGGACTCTATGACAACAACAACCTCAGTGGACTCTGTCAACAACCTCAGTGGACTCTATTACAACAACAACCTCAGTGGACTCTATGACAACAACCTCAGATAACTCTACGACAACAACAACCTCAGTGGACTCTATGACAACAACAACCTCAGTGGACTCTATGACAACAACAACCTCAGTGGACTCTATGTCAACAACAACCTCAGTGGACTCTATGACAACAACCTCAGAGGACTCTATGACAACAACCTCAGTGGACTCTATGACAACAACCTCAGAGGACTCTATGAAAGCATCCTCAGAGGACTCTATGACAACAAACTCAGAGGACTCTATGACAACAACCCCTGTGGACTCAATGACAACAACATCAGTGGACTCTAAGACAACAACCTCAGAGGACTCTATGACAACAACAACCTCACTGGACTCTATGACAACAACAACCTCAGTGGACTCTATGACAACAACATCAGTGGACTCTATGACAACAACAACCTCATTGGACTCTATGACAACAACAACCTCAGTGGACTCTATGACAACAGCAACCTCAGTGGACTCTATGACAACAACCTCAGTGGACTCTATGACAACAACCTCAGTGCACTCTATGACAACAACAACCTCAGTGGACTCTATGACAACAGCAACCTCAGTGGACTCTATGACAACAACATCAGTGGACTCTATGACAACAACAACCTCAGTGGACTCTATGACAACAACCTCAGAGGACTCTATGACAACAACCTCGGAGGACTCTGACAACAACCTCAGAGGACTCTATGACAACAAACGCAGAGGACTCTATGACAATAACCTCAGTGGACTCTATGACAACAACAACCTCAGTGGACTCTATGACAACAACCTCAGTGGACTCTATGACAACAACCTCAGAGGACTCTATGACAACAGCCTCAGTGTACTCTATGACAACAACCTCAGTGGACTCTATGACAACAACCTCAGAGGACTCTATGACAACAACAACCTCAGTGGACTCTATGTCAGCAACCTCAGTGGACACTATGACAACAACCTCAGAGGACTCTATGACAACAACAACCTCAGTGTACTCTATGACAACAACCTCAGTGGACTCTATGACAACAACCTCAGTGGACTCTATGTCAACAACCTCAGTGGACTCTATGACAACAACCTCAGTGGACTCTATGACAACAACCTCAGTGGACTCTATGTCAACAACCTCAGTGGACTATATGACAACAACAACCTCAGTGGACTCTATGACAACAACCTCAGTGGACTCTATGACAACAACCTCAGAGGACTCTATGACAACAACAACCTCATTGGACTCTATGACAACAACCTCAGTGGACTCTATGACAACAACAACCTCAGAGGACTCTATGTCAACAACCTCAGTGTACTCTATGACAACAACCTCAGTGGACTCTATGACAACAACCTCAGTGGACTCTATGACAACAACAACCTCATTGGACTCTATGACAACAACCTCAGAGGACTCTATGTCAACAACCTCAGTGTACTCTATGACAACAACAACCTCAGTGGACTCTGTCAACAACCTCAGTGGACTCTATGACAACAACAACCTCAGTGGACTCTACGACAACAACCTCAGTGAACTCCATGACAACAACAACCTCAGTGGACTCTATGTCAACAACCTCAATGGACTCTATGTCAACAACCTCAGTGGACTCTATGACAACAACCTCAGTGGACTCTATGACAACAACAACCTCAGTGGACTCTATGACAACAACCTCAGAGGACTCTATGACAACAACAACCTCATTGGACTCTATGACAACAACCTCAGTGTACTCTATGACAACAACAACCTCAGTGGACTCTGTCAACAACCTCAGTGGACTCTATGACAACAACAACCTCAGTCGACTCTATGTCAACAACCTCAGTGGACTATATGACAACAACAACCTCAGTGGACTCTATGACAACAACCTCAGTGGACTCTATGACAACAACCTCAGAGGACTCTATGACAACAACAACCTCATTGGACTCTATGACAACAACCTCAGTGGACTCTATGACAACAACAACCTCAGAGGACTCTATGTCAACAACCTCAGTGTACTCTATGACAACAACCTCAGTGGACTCTATGACAACAACCTCAGTGGACTCTATGACAACAACAACCTCATTGGACTCTATGACAACAACCTCAGAGGACTCTATGTCAACAACCTCAGTGTACTCTATGACAACAACAACCTCAGTGGACTCTGTCAACAACCTCAGTGGACTCTATGACAACAACAACCTCAGTGGACTCTACGACAACAACCTCAGTGGACTCTATGACAACAACAACCTCAGTGGACTCTATGTCAACAACCTCAATGGACTCTATGTCAACAACCTCAGTGGACTCTATGACAACAACCTCAGTGGACTCTATGACAACAACAACCTCAGTGGACTCTATGACAACAACCTCAGAGGACTCTATGACAACAACAACCTCATTGGACTCTATGACAACAACCTCAGTGTACTCTATGACAACAACAACCTCAGTGGACTCTGTCAACAACCTCAGTGGACTCTATGACAACAACAACCTCATTGGACTCTATGACAACAACAACCTCAGTGGACTCTATGTCAACAACCTCAGTGGACTCTATGACAACAACCTCAGTGGACTCTATGACAACAACAACCTCAGTGGACTCTATGACAACAACCTCAGAGGACTCTATGACAACAACAACCTCATTGGACTCTATGACAACAACCTCAGTGTACTCTATGACAACAACAACCTCAGTCGACTCTATGTCAACAACCTCAGTGGACTATATGACAACAACAACCTCAGTGGACTCTATGACAACAACCTCAGTGGACTCTATGACAACAACCTCAGAGGACTCTATGACAACAACAACCTCATTGGACTCTATGACAACAACCTCAGTGGACTCTATGTCAACAACCTCAGTGGACTCTATGACAACAACCTCAGTGGACTCTATGACAACAACAACCTCAGTGGACTCTATGACAACAACCTCAGAGGACTCTATGACAACAACAACCTCATTGGACTCTATGACAACAACCTCAGTGTACTCTATGACAACAACAACCTCAGTGGACTCTGTCAACAACCTCAGTGGACTCTATGACAACAACAACCTCATTGGACTCTATGACAACAACAACCTCAGTGGACTCTATGACAACAACCTCAGAGGACTCTATGACAACAACCTCAGAGGACTCTATGACAACAAGAGAGTCATTTTTAACAATTGAGTCATTTTTAATTGCAAGTTAAAGTGTACTGTTCTCTAGCTAGCGAACGTTAGCTTGTAGGCTCGCTGGCTAGCATTACGTGTATGATCTGTACAGTAATATGATTTGTATCTCAGAAAGTTCTAGCCTAATTTTAACTTGCTAGTTGGCTAGCTTTAGCTAGCTGCAGATTCATACTACAGCATTTCATGCACGGTAGCTAGCTATGAGAATCCGTTTGTACTGTAGTTATGTGGTGGGATAATAGTTCATTGTTTAGCTAACTAATGTTATAGGCTTAGTTTTTTCTATGTATATTTTGATATTTGATGTTAGCACTTGGGGTGCACTGATTGGTGTCACTTCGTTAGTCAGTTACACCTGTGCTGGTTGGTCATCTCATTAGTGGGAAGATGTTTCACCTGTGGTGGTTTGTCATCTCGTTAGTGGGAAGGTGTTTCACCTGTGGTGGTTGGTCATCTCGTTAGTCAGTATGTATTACACCTGGGCTGGTTGGTCATCTCGTTAGTCAGTATGTATTACACCTGGGCTGGTTGGTCATCTCGTTAGTCTAATCAAATCAAATCAAATGTATTTATATAGCCCTTCGTACATCAGCTGATATCTCAAAGTGCTGTACAGAAACCCAGCCTAAAACCCCCATCAGCAAGCAATGCAGGTGTAGAAGCACCTGGGCTGGTTGGTCATCTCGTTAGTCAGTATGTATTACACCTGGGCTGGTTGGTCATCTCGTTAGTCAGTATGTATTACACCTGGGCTGGTTGGTCATCTCGTTAGTGGGAAGGTGTTTCACCAGTGGTGGTTGGTCATCTCGTTAGTCAGTATGTAATACACCTGGGCTGGTTGGTCATCTCGTTAGTCAGTATGTATTACACCTGGGCTGGTTGGTCATCTCGTTAGTGGGAAGGTGTTTCACCTGTGGTGGTTGGTCATCTCGTTAGTCAGTATGTATTTCACCTGGGCTGGTTGGTCATCTCGTTAGTCAGTATGTAATACACCTGGGCTGGTTGGTCATCTCGTTAGTCAGTATGTAATACACCTGGGCTGGTTGGTCATCTCGTTAGTCAGTATGTAATACACCTGTGGTGGTTGGTCATCTCGTTAGTCAGTATGTATTACACCTGGGCTGGTTGGTCATCTCGTTAGTCAGTATGTATTACACCTGGGCTGGTTGGTCATCTCGTTAGTCAGTATCTATTACACCTGGGCTGGTTGGTCATCTCGTTAGTCAGTATGTATTACACCTGGGCTGGTTGTTCATCTCGTTAGTGGGAAGGTGTTTCACCTGTGGTGGTTGGTCATCTCGTTAGTCAGTATGTAATACACCTGGGCTGGTTGGTCATCTCGTTAGTCAGCATGTATTACACCTGGGCTGGTTGGTCATCTCGTTAGTGGGAAGGTGTTTCACCTGTGTTGGTTGGTCATCTCGTTAGTCAATATGTATTACACCTGGGCTGGTTGGTCATCTCGTTAGTCAGTATGTATTACACCTGGGCTGGTTGGTCATCTCGTTAGTCAGTATGTATTACACCTGGGCTGGTTGGTCATCTCGTTAGTGGGAAGGTGTTTCACCTGTGGTGGTTGGTCATCTCGTTAGTGGGAAGATGTTTCACCTGTGGTGGTTGGTCATCTCGTTAGTCAGTATGTATTACACCTGGGCTGTCATCTCGTTAGTGGGAAGGTGTTTCACCTGTGCTGGCCCAGGTGCTAGTTAAGAGTGGCTGGCCCAGTGCTACAGTTGTGTTGAGAGACTTGACCTTTAGTTGGCTGATATCTAGAAAAACAATCCTTTATCTGGTCTTCCCTATTTTAGTTTGTTCTACTTTTTGGTTTGCGTCCTGTCTTTAAGTTTGGTGTGGGTTCTTGTATTTTTTGCCTCTTCTTGGGTAAATTTAGTGGGGTCTCATGGTGGGTGTCTGTTAGGTCCCAGTTGTTGTTGCTAGTCAGATTTCAGTTGACCCCCCCATGACTATCTTTCAGAACCTCTCCTAAAACGCCACTTGATTAATTTTGGTTGTTGTCAGTGACTCTTTGTTAGTTCCTCTTTCTGTTTCTGTGGGAATTTGTGGTTTTCTTAATGGGGAACATAACACTATCTACATGTCTTAACAAAAAACTCCACTTTGACAGATGATTCCATGACTCATCATGTTAACCAGGTGTGTCTAGGGGGTGATAACGGCCTTCTATGGTATTTCATTAACTTGTGTACATTTCTAGACAATAGTGATCCATCCACTTAGCTAGATGTGGCTGAGGGAGGTGGTTGTAGTATTTCCTTCACATGACCCATCAATTTAGACCAGTGTGTCTGGGTAAGAATCATCTAATAATGATAAAATATTCATACAATATTTATCTGGACATTTTCTATTTTTGATATTGCGTCAGGTAGCCTAGTGGTTAGAGCGTTGGACTAGTAACCAAAAGCTAGATCGAACCCCTGAGCTGACAAGGTAAAAATCTGTCGTTCTGCTTCTGAACAAGGCAGTTAACCCACTGTTCCTAGACCAGTTAACCCACTGTTCCTAGACCAGTTAACCCACTGTTCCTAGACCAGTTAACCCACTGTTCCTAGACCAGTTAACCCACTGTTCCTAGACCAGTTAACCCACTGTTCGTAGACCAGTTAACCCACTGTTCCTAGACCAGTTAACCCACTGTTCCTAGACCAGTTAACCCACTGTTCGTAGACCAGTTAACCCACTGTTCGTAGACCAGTTAACCCACTGTTCCTAGACCAGTTAACCCACTGTTCCTAGACCAGTTAACCCACTGTTCCTAGACCAGTTAACCCACTGTTCCTAGACCAGTTAACCCACTGTTCGTAGACCAGTTAACCCACTGTTCCTAGACCAGTTAACCCACTGTTCCTAGACCAGTTAACCCACTGTTCCTAGACCAGTTAACCCACTGTTCCTAGACCAGTTAACCCACTGTTCGTAGACCAGTTAACCCACTGTTCCTAGACCAGTTAACCCACTGTTCCTAGACCAGTTAACCCACTGTTCCTAGACCAGTTAACCCACTGTTCCTAGACCAGTTAACCCACTGTTCCTAGACCAGTTAACCCACCGTTCCTAGGCCAGTTAACCCACTGTTCCTAGACCAGTTAACCCACTGTTCCTAGACCAGTTAACCCACTGTTCCTAGTCCAGTTAACCCACTGTTCCTAGACCAGTTAACCCACTGTTCCTAGACCAGTTAACCCACTGTTCCTAGACCAGTTAACCCACTGTTCCTAGACCAGTTAACCCACTGTTCCGAGGCCGTCATTGAAAAAAAGAATTTGTTCTTAAACTGACTTGCCTGGTTAAATAAAGATTAAATACCTTTAAAATAATAATAATAATAATATGCCAGTAACCATTTCACTGGGTTTGCACCTTGTGTATTTGATAAACACATTTAGATTGTCTGTGATATAACTTGTGTTTACCAGGAACGGTAATGTGAAGAACAACATTACCTGCAACAAAGGCAGATTAGGAAATAGGCCAAGGACTAGATAAAAGTAATTTTCCTACTTCATCATTTTTAGTCTTGAAATCTTTGGTTGTTTACTCACTACCTTATTCACTCTGTTTAGCGCATGGCCTCACATGTGAATCCTTAAGGAGATGGGTGGAGGTAAAGGCTGAAGGCATCAGCAACAGGCTTCAGTTCGGTCATCTAGCCATCTGGCAAAACTCCCTAAAAATATGTTTGCTTAGAAAAAAATTAAAAAGGAGGAGAGCGGCAATATCACCCCGGGACAGTAGAGGGTGATGAGCTGGTAATAACCACAAGGATGTGAAGACACACCATAAACAAGGAAGTGAAGACACACCCAAACAAGGAAGTGAAAACACACCCAAACAAGGAAGTGAAGACACACGCAAACAAGGAAGTGAAAACACACCCAAACAAGGAAGTGAAGACACACCCAAACAAGGACGACATTCGCGGGATAATTAAATAGAGAGACGTTTGACTGACGAGAAGCAACACATACAGTTGAAGACAGAAGTTTACATACACCTTAGCCAAATACATTTAACTTCAGTTTTTCACAATTCCTGACATTTAATCAGAGTAAAAATTCCCTGTCAGTTAGGATCACCACTTTATTTTAAGACTGTGAAATGTCAGAATAATAGTAGAGAGAATGATTCATTTCAGCTTTAATTTCTTTCATCACATTCCCAGTGGGTCAGAAGTTTACATACACTAAATTAGTATTTGATAGCATTGCCTTTAAATTGTTTAACTTTGGTCAAACTTTTCTGGTAGCCTTCCACAAGCTTCCAATGATAAGTTGGGTGAATTTTGGCCCATTCCTCCTGACAGAGCTGGAGTAACTGAGTCAGGTTTGTAGGCCTCCTTGCTCGCACACGCTTTTTCAGTTCTGCACAAAAATGTTCCATAGGATTGAGGTCAGGGCTTTGTGATGGCCACTCCAATACCTTGACTTTGTTGTCCTTAAGCCATTTTGCCACAACTTTGGAAGTATGTTTGGGGTCATTGTCCATTTGGAAGACCCATTTGCGACCAATCTTTAACTTCCTGACTGATGTCTTGAGATGTTGCTTCAATATAGCCACCTATTTTTCCCCCTCATGATGCCATCTATTTTGTGAAGTGCACCAGTCCCTCCTGCAGCAAAGCACCCCCACAACATGATGCTACCACCCCCGTGCTTCACTGTTGGGATGGTGTTCTTTGGCTTGCAAGCCTCCCCCTTTTTCCTCCAAACATAACGATGGTCATTATGGCCAAACAGTTCTATTTTTGTTTCATCAGACCAGATGACATTTCTCCAAAAAGTACAATATTTTTTCCCATATGCAGTTGCAAACCGTAGTCTGGCTTTTTTATGGTAGTTTGACTTGTTTTTTTGCTGAAACAGAGAGGCAGGGTGGGATGTCTGAGGTGTCAATGTGTTTGACTGCTGAAACAGAGAGGCAGGGTGGGATGTCTGAGGTGTCTAGATGTTTGACTACTGAAACAGAGAGGCAGGGTGGGATATCTGAGGTGTCTAGGTGTTTGACTGCTGAAACAGAGAGGCAGGGTGGGATGTCTGAGGTGTCTAGGTGTTTGACTACTGAAACAGAGAGGCAGGGGGGGATGTCTGAGCTGTCAATGTGTTTGACTGCTGAAACAGACTGGCAGGGTGGGATGTCTGAGGTGTCTAGGTGTTTGACTACTGAAACAGAGAGGCAGGGTGGGATGTCTGAGGTGTCTAGGTATTTGACTACTGAAACAGAGAGGCAGGGTGGGATGTCTGAGGTGTCTAGGTGTTTGACTGCTGAAACCATCAATTATATGTTTGCTAAGCAACTTTAAGGTAACGAGGTTCTTACATAACACACACACACACACACACACACACACACACACACACACACACTCGAAGGCTCCTCCAACTACTTGGAACTCCAAGGTGGGTCTTGGCTGTTGCCTTGGCAACACGAAGAGCAGAGCCATAGAGAAGGAGAGCGGAGAGGAGGAAGAGAGGAGGAGGAAGAGGAGGAGAGGAGGAGAAGAGGAGAGGAGGAGACGAGGAGACAAGGAGAGGGGGAGAAGAGTAGAGGAGGAGACGGGGAGAGGGGGAGATGGGGAGAGGAGGGGAGGGGGAGATGGGAGGAGGAGGAGAGGAGATGAGGAGACGGGGAGAGGGGGAGATGGGAGGAAGAGGAGAGGAGGTAAAGAGGAGGAGAGGAGGAGAGGTAGATCAGGTCTATCTCTCTCTATTACTCACTCTTTCATTCTCTCTCTCTCTTTCTCCGTTCCCTCTCCCTTTCTCTCTCTCCCCCCTCTCCCTCTCGCTCACTCTCTTTCTTTCTCTTTATCTCTCTCTTTTTATCTCTCTCTCTTTATCTATTCTCTCTCTATCACTCTCTCTCTCTCTCTGTGTCTGTCTCTTTCTCTATCACTCTCTCTCTCTCTCTCTCTCTCTGTGTGTCTGTCTCTTTCTCTATCACTCTCTCTCTCTCTGTGTCTGTCTCTTTCTCTATCACTCTCTCTCTCTCTCTGTGTCTGTCTCTTTCTCTATCACTCTCTCTCTTGCTTAAATAATTAAGATGGAGAATATAATATTGTCCTGTGTGTTTGTTTGTGTGTTTGACAACTATGGTGCAGTGTTGGCAGCTTGTAGAAACTGATGGGCGAGATGAGATCAGTCTAATACTAAGAGTTGAGATGTTAGACATAGATGTTAGACATAGATGTTAGACAGAGATGTTAGACAGAGACGTTCGAGGAGATGTTAGAGGAAATGTTAGAGATGTTAGAGATGTTAGAGGAGATGTTGGATAGAGATGTTAGAGGAGACGTTAGAGGAGATGTTAGATAGAGATGTTAGAGGAGACGTTAGAGGAGATGTTGGATAGAGATCTTAGATAGAGGTGTTAGATATTTTAGAGGAGATGTTAGATGGAGATGTTAGACAGAGATGTTAGAGGAGATGTTGGATAGAGATGTTAGATGGAGATGTTAGAGATGTTGGAGGAGATGTTAGAGGAGATGTTAGACAGATGTTAGAGGAGATGTTAGAGGAGATGTTAGAGGAGAAGTTAGATAGAGATGTTGGATAGAGATGTTAGAGGAGACGTCAGATAGAGATGTTAGATAGAGATGTTAGATAGAGATGTTAGATAGAGATGTTAGATAGAGATGTTAGATAGAGATGTTGGATAGAGATGTTAGAGGAGACGTTAGAGGAGATGTTAGATAGAGATGTTAGAGGAGACGTTAGAGGAGATGTTGGATAGAGATGTTAGACAGAGATGTTAGAGGAGATGTTAGATGGAGATGTTAGACAGAGATGTTAGAGGAGATGTTGGATAGAGATGTTAGATGGAGATGTTGGAGGAGATGTTAGAGGAGATGTTAGACAGAGATGTTAGAGGAGATGTTAGAGGAGATGTTAGATAGAGATGTTAGAGTAGATGTTAGATATAGATGTTAGAGGAGACGTTAGAGGAGACGTTGGATAGAGATGTTAGACAGAGATGTTAGAGGAGACGTTAGAGGAGATGTTGGATAGAGATGTTAGAGGAGATGTTAGATAGAGATGTTAGATAGAGGTGTTAGATGGAGATGTTAGAGGAGATGTTAGATAGAGATGTTAGAGGAGATGTTAGATAGAGATGTTAGAGGAGACGTTAGATAGAGATGTTAGAGGAGACGTCAGATAGAGATGTTAGATAGAGATGTTAGAGGAGACGTTAGAGGAGATGTTAGATAGAGATGTTAGATGAGATGTTAGAGGGGACATTAGATAGAGACGTTAGATAGAGATGTTAGAGGAGATGTTAGAGGAGATGTTAGAGAGAGATATTAGATAGATATCCCTTTTAATAATCCTATTAAATGTAATGTCAAATGTAGCTTTCCGTGAAAATAAACATACCCAAAAGTATATACTAGAGGGACGTAAACAATAACTAGTAGTGCTTATACTGCCAGAAAGATTTAAATCTCAACCAAATTAATTACTTAAAAATCATACAATGTGATTTTCTGGATTTTTGTTTTAGATTCCGTCTCTCACAGTTGAAGTGTACCTATGATAAAAAATTACAGACCTCTACATGCTTTGTAAGTAGGAAAACCTGCAAAATCGGCAGTGTATCAAATACTTCTTCCCACTGTATGTATTCACCATCTTTGTTATGAAGCCCCTAAATAAGATCTGGTGCAACCAATTACCTTCAGAAGTCACATAATTAGTTAAATAAAGTCCACCAGTCTCTAATCTAAATGTCACATGATCTGTCACATGTTCTCAGTATTTATACACCTGTTCCGAAAGGCCCCAGAGTCTGAAACACCACTAAGCAAGCGGCACCGTGAAGACCAAGAAGATCTACAAGTATGGGCAGGGACAAAGTTGTGGAGAAGTACAGATATCTGAAAACTTTGAACATCCCACAGAGCACCATTAAATCCATTCTAAAATAATTGAAAGAATATGGCCCACAACAAACCTGCCAAGAAAGGGCCGCCCACCAAAACTCCCAGACCAGGCAAGGAGGGCGTTAATCATAGAGGCAACAAAGAGAGCAAAGATAACCCTGAAGGAGCTGCAAAGCTCCACAGTGCAGATTGGAGTATCTGTCCATAGGACCACTTTAAGCCGTACACTCCACAGAGCTGGGCTTTACGGAAGAGTGGCCAGACAAAGCCACTGCTTATAGAAACAAATTTGCAAACACGTTTGGTGTTCGCCAAAAGGCATGTGGGAGACTCCCCAAACATATGGAAGAAGGTACTCTGGTTAGATGAGACTAAAATGTAGCTTTTAGGCCATCAAATAGAGCGCTATGTCTGGCGCAAACCCAACACCTCTCATCACCCCAAGAATGGTGGGCCACAGTGAAGCATGGTGGTGGCAGCATCATGCTGTGGGGATGTTTTCATCGGCAGGGAAACTGGCCAGAATTGAAGGAATGATGGATGGCGTTAAAAATACAGGGAAAGGGAAAACCCATTTAAATGTCTTGGAATTATCTAGTCAAAGCCCAGACCTCAATCCAATTGAGAAACTGTGGTATGACTTAAAGATTGCTGTACACCAGCGGAACCCGTCCAACTTGAAGGAGCTGGAGCAGTTTTGTCTTGAAGAATGGGCAAACATCCCAGTGGCTAGATGTGCCAAGCTATAATTACTGCAAAGCGTGGCTCTACAAAGTATTGAATTTGGGAGGGTGAATAGTTATGCACGCTCAAATTTGAAGTTTGTTTGTCTTATTTCTTGTTTGTCTCACAATAAAACTGATCATCTTCATGTTGTATAAATCAAATAATACAAACCTCCCCCAAAAATATTTTTTAATTCCAGGCAACAAAATAGGGAAAATGCCAAGTGGGGTGAATACGTTCGCAAGCCACTGTAAATAAGGCTTGAAATGACTTACAGTGAATCCTCCTTTACAAATGATTTCTAAATATGCACTACATGACCATAAGTATTTGGAGTATTCCATGATCATGGGCATTAATATGGAGTCCCCCCCCCACACTCTTCTGGGAAGGCTTTCCACTAGATGTTGTAACATTGCTGCTATAACAGCCTCCACTCTCCTGGGAAGGTATTCCACTAGATGTTGGAACATTGCTGCTATAACAGCCACCACTCTCCTGGGAAGGTATTCCACTAGATGTTGGAACATTGCTGCTATAACAGCCTCCACTCTTCTGGGAAGGCTTTCCACTAGATGTTGGACCATTGCTGCTATAACAGCCTCCACTCTTCTGGGAAGGTATTCCACTAGATGTTGGAACATTGCTGCTATAACAGCCTCCACTCTCCTGGGAAGGTATTCCACTAGATGTTGTAACATTGCTGCTATAATAGCCTCCACTCTCCTGGGAAGGCTTTCCACTAGATGTTGGAACATTGCTGCTATAACAGCCTCCACTCTTCTGGGAAGTCTTTCCACTAGATGTAGGAACATTGCTGCTATAACAGCCTCCACTCTTCTGGGAAGACTTTCCACTAGATGTTAGAACATTGCTGCTATAACAGCCTCCACTCTTCTGGGAAGTCTTTCCACTAGATGTTGGAACATTGCTGCTATAACAGCCTCCACTCTTCTGGGAAGGCTTTCCACTAGATGTTGGAACATTGCTGAGGTCGTGCACTGATGTTGGGTGATTAGTCCTGGCTCGCATTAGGCCTTCCAATTCATCCCAAATGTGTTCAATGGGTTTGAGGCTCTTTATTTGTCCCATCGCTGCAACTCCCTTACAGACTCGGCAGAGGTGAAGGCCGAGAGCCATCCAAAACATAACCCTGCCAAGCCACAATGCTTCTTTACACACTGCTCGCTAATCCGGAAACACCGTACAACTGGTGACCAAAGTCAACGTGCAGGCACCCGGCTCGCGAAAGGAGTCGCTAGACCGCAATGGGACAAGGACATCCCGGCCGGACAATCCGTCCCCTAACCCAGACGAAGCTGAGACAATTGTGCACCGCTTCATGGGTCTCCTGGTCGTGGCCGGCTGCAACACAGCCTGGAATCGAACCCAGGTCTGTAATGACGCCTCTAGCACTGCCATGCAGTGCCTTAGACTGCTGCGACACTCGGGAGGCCTAGGTAAGGGCTCTTTGCAGGGCAATCAAATTATTCCACACCTATCTCAACAAACCATATGAACCTCGCTTTGTGCATGGAGGCATTGTCATGCTGAAACAGGAAAGGGCCTTCTCCAAACTTTGGCCACAAAGTTGGAAGCACAGAATCCTCTAGATTTTCATTGTGTAATGTCACTGGAACTAAGGGGCCGAGCCCAAATCATGAATAACAGCCCCAAGACCATTATTCTTCCTCCAACAAACTTTACTGTTGGCACTATGCATTCGGGCAGGTAGCGTTCTCCTGGCATCCGCCAATCCCAGATTACTCCACCGGACTGCCAGGTGGTGAATCACTCCAGAGAACGGCGGCGAGCTTTACACCGAAACTTGGCATTGCGCTTCGTGATCTTAGTCACAATTCTCGGCCATGGAAACCTATTTCATGAAGCTGCTGACGAACAGTTCTTGTGCTGACGTTGCTTCCAGAGGCAGTTAGGAATTTGGTGGTGATTGTTGCAACCGAGGACAGATGTTTTTTTAAGAGCTACTCGCTTCAGCACTTGACGGTCCTGTTCTGTGAGCATTATATGGCCTACCACTTCCCTGCTGAGACGATTTTGCTCCTAGACATTTCCACTTCACAATAACAGCATTTACAGTTGTACCTGGGGCATCTCTAGCATGGCAGAAATTTGCCAAACTGACTTGGTGGAAAGGTGGCATCCTGTGATGGTGCCACGTCAAAAGTCACCTAGCTCTTTAGTAAGGCCATTCTACTGCTAATGTTTGTCTATGGAGATTGCATGGCTGTGTGCTCGATTTGATACACTTGTTGCTGAAATAGCAGAATCCACTAGTTTGAAGGGGTGTCCACATACTTATGGTGTAGCAATCAGTCTATAAAATGATCAAACGTTTTCACCTTCCTTACGACTGACTGTAAGACACATATGTATGTTTAGTGTTGTTGCATATTTTCTAAAGGTCTCCAATGATTAAAACTTCTTCCCCCACCCCTGTGAACCTCTGACAGGAGGCGGGGGGTGTGTAACAGCGGTCAGAGGGAGGCAGGCGGGGGGGGGGGTGTAACAGCGGTCAGAGGGATGCAGGCGGGGGGGTGGGTAACAGCGGTCAGAGGGAGGCAGGCGTGAGGTGTGTAACAGCGGTCAGAGGGAGGCAGGCGTGAGGTGTGTAACAGCGGTCAGAGGGAGGCAGGCATGAGGAATGCGGGGTGTGTAACATCTTGTTAACAGGCTGAGGAGCTGAGAAGGGGACAGGGGAGTGGGTGGAGGAAAGAGAGGGGGGGCTGCTGGTACCAAACAGTCTGTCAGAGAGTTAGGAATACATTAAAAAATAATTTTGAAAAATAGAGGGAAAGTGGTACAGAGAGATGGATGGATGGATGAATGGATGGATGGGTGGATGGATAAAGAGATGGATGGATGGATGAAGAGAAGGATGGATGGATAAAGAGATGGATGGATGGAGAGATGGATGGATAAAGAGATGGATGGATGATAAAGGGATGGATGGATGGATAAAGAGATGGATGATAAAGAGATGGGTGGATGGATAAAGAGATGGATGATAGAGATGGATGGATGGATAAAGAGATGGATGGATGATAAAGAGATGGATGGATGATAAAGAGATGGATGGTAAAGAGGTGGATGGATGATAAAGAGATGGATGGATGATAAAGATGTGGATGGATAAAGAGATGGATGGATGGATGGATAAAGAGATGGATGGATGATAAAGAGATGGATGGATGGTAAAGACATGGATGGATGGTAAAGAGATGGATGGATGGGTAAAGAGATGGATGGATGATAAAGAGATGGATGGATGGTATAGAGATGGATGGATGATAAAGAGATGGATGGATGGTAAAGAGATGGATGGATGATAAAGTGATGGATGGATGATAAAGAGATGGATGGTAAAGAGGTGGATGGATGATAAAGAGATGGATGGATGATAAAGATGTGGATGGATAAAGAGATGGATGGATGATAAAGAGATGGATGGATGGATAAAGAGATTGATGGATGGGTAAAGAGATGGATGGATGATGAAGAGATGGATGGATGATAAAGAGATGGATGGATGATAAAGAGATGGATGTATGGATAAAGAGATGGATGGATGACAAAGAGATGGATGGATGACAAAGAGATGGATGGATGGGTAAAGACATGGATGGATGACAAAGAGATGGATGGGTAAAGAGATGGATGGATGATAAAGAGATGGATGGATGATAAAGAGATGGATGGATGGTATAGAGATGGATGGATGATAAAGAGATGGATAGATGGTAAAGAGATGGATGGATGATATAGAGATGGATGGATGGTAAAGAGATGGATGGATGATAAAGAGATGGATGGATGATAAAGAGATGGATAGATGATAAAGAGATGGATGGGTAAAGAGATGGATGGATGGTAAAGAGATGGATGGATGATAAAGAGATGGATGGATGATAAAGAGATGGATAGATGATAAAGAGATGGATGGGTAAAGAGATGGATGGATGATAAAGAGATGGATGGATGATAAAGAGATGGATGGATGGGTAAAGAGATGGATGGATGGGTAAATTGTGTGTGTGTGTGTGTGTGTGTGTGTGCGTGTGAGAGAGAGATCAACAGTGATGGTTTAATGTCTAATGTGAGATTTTCTCATCACACTCCTCGTTGTGGCTGATTAGTTTGGCCCATAAATTCCAGTTTGAGTTGTGTCCATCGCTAGCTTAGATCTCAGGACAGCTATCCATCAAGCATATACAGATCTGAACTAAATATAGTCATAAAAAACAGATAAACACCAAATACATTGTGTTTGAAGCTCCAAAAACATTGTTTAACTCCATATAAATCACAATGA
The DNA here is from genome assembly GCF_057628025.1 of Oncorhynchus mykiss. Lineage (NCBI taxonomy): Eukaryota > Metazoa > Chordata > Actinopteri > Salmoniformes > Salmonidae > Oncorhynchus > Oncorhynchus mykiss. Next base: position 79,218,176 of record NC_143039.1, read on the forward strand.
CTTTTGCAAATGCATAAGCCTATATTGTGGAAAAGCAACCAGCATAACTGAGAAGTCAGAGTGGGAAATACTCCATTTTACTGAATGAACAGATATGAACAGATATATCTGGACTGTATCTAGACGTGTAGCGAGGCAGAGTACGCCGTATCCCAAATGGGGTCATGTTCCCTATGTAGTACACTACGTTGGATCATCGTCCATTGAGAAATAGGGTTCAATTTGGGATAACATTCCTCTCTCTATTTAAAGAGTTTGGACGCAATGGCGGAACTATCTGGTGTTCTGAAAGACCTTTTCTCTACGGTGCAGAACCACCTGCTCAATGCATCCACACCCATTCGTCACAATCTAAACTATTAATTTCTACAACCTACATCTATAAATACACACTGCACCACTCTGTCCTTCTTCCTCAGCAGTCTGCCCACTCAGAGAGGAGAAGAGGAGAGGAGGACAGACTAACCAACACAACCTGATTTTATGGGTCGTGTTTGGGTTGGATGCTAAAGTGATGTTATGGGTCGTGTTTGGGTTGGAAACCTAAGTGATGTTATGGGTCGTGTTTGGGTTGGATGCTAAAGTGATGTTATGGGTCGTGTTTGGGTTTGAAACTAAAGTGATGTTATGGGTCGTGTTTGGGTTGGACACTAAAGTGATGTTATGGGTCGTGTTTGGGTTGGATACTAAAGTGATGTTATGGGAGAGCACACTTAAATTCACACAGGACACCGAATAGGACAGGAGAAGGACTCCAGATATAACAAACTGACCCTAGCCCCCCGACACATAAACTACTGCATCATAAATACTGGAGGCTGAGACAGGAGGGGTCAGGAGACACTGTGGCCCCATCTGAGGACACCCCCGGACAGGGCCAAACAGGAAGGATATAACCCCACCCACTTTGCCAAAGCACAGCCCCCACACCACTAGAGGGATATCTTCAATCACCAACTTACCATCCTGAGACAAGGCCGAGTATAGCCCACAAAGATCTCCGCCATGGCACAACCCAAGGGGGGGCACCAACCCAGACAGGAAGATCACATCAGTGACTCAACCCACTCGAGTGACGCACCCCCCCCCAGGGACGGTATGAAAGAGCCCCAGTAAGCCAGTGACTCAGCCCCTGTAATAGGGTTAGAGGCAGAGAATCCCAGTGGAAAGAGGGGAACCGGCCAGGCAGAGACAGCAAGGGCGGTTCGTTGCTCCAGAGCCTTTCCGTTCACCTTCACACTCCTGGGCCAGACTACACTCAATCATATGACCCACTGAAGAGATGAGTCTTCAGTAGAGACTTAAAGGTTGAGACCGAGTTTGCGTCTCTGACATGGTTAGGCAGACCGTTCCATAAAAATAGAGCTCTATAGGAGAAAGCCCTGCCTCCAGCTGTTTGCTTAGAAATTCTAGGGACAATTAGGAGGCCTGCGTCTTGTGACCGTAGCGTACGTGTAGGTATGTACGGCAGGACCAAATCAGAGAGATAGGTAGGAACAAGCCCATGTAATGCTTTGTAGGTTAGCAGTAACACCTTGAAATCAGCCCTTGCCAAGACAGGACGCCAGTGTAGAGAGGCTAGCACTGGAGTAATATGATCAATATGGTATGGTTCTAGTCACGATTCTAGCAGCCGTATTTAGCACTAACTGAAGTTTATTTAGTGCTTTATCCGGGTAGCCGGAAAGTAGAGCATTGCAGTAGTCTAACCTAGAAGTGACAAAAGCATGGATACATTCTTCAAAAGAGAGATCAGGGTCCAGAGTAACGCCGAGGTCCTTCACAGTTTTATTTGAGACGACTGTACAACCATTAAGATTAATTGTCAGATTCAACAGAAGATCTCTTTGTTTCTTGGGACCTAGAACAAGCATCTCTGTTTTGTCCGAGTTTAAAAGTAGTGTGTGATACTAAAGTGATGTTATGGGTTGTGTTTGGGTTGGAGACTAAAGTGATGTTACACACACACACACACACACACACACTTGGCTGTGGTATGTGGTGAACTCTAGATGGATCTCTGGAGCTCCACAAGGAACATCGAACATCACTGTCACCACAGTCCAAGTGTGTGTGTGTGTGTGTGTGTGTGTGTGTGTCTCTGTCTGTGTGTGTGTTTGTGTGTCTCTGTCTGTGTGTGTGTGTGTGTGTGTGTTTGTGTGTGTGTCTGTGTGATACCACAGAATCCATCACTAAGACCAGCTAGACCCGTTGATATCCCAGCCTTTATGTCTCACAGGCAAGGATGGATGTCTCTTTTAATACACCCATGTGAGGGACACAGGGAGGGACACAGGGAGGGACACAGGGAGGGACACAGGCAAGGATGGATGTCTCTTTTAATACACCTGTGTGAGGGACACAGGGAGGGACACAGGGAGGGACAGGGAGGGACACAGGGAGGGACACAGGGAGGGACGGATGTCTCTTTTAACACACCCGTGTGAGGGACACAGGGAGGGACACAGGGAGGGACAGGGAGGGACACAGGGAGGGACACAGGGAGGGACGGATGTCTCTTTTAACACACCCGTGTGAGGGACACAGGGAGGGACACAGGGAGGGACAGGGAGGGACACAGGGAGGGTCACAGGGAGGGACACATGGAGTGAGATGAAGAGAGGAATGGAGAGAAAGGAGGGCTGTAGGTAGGGAAAGGGAAAGGGGGGATACCTAGTTAGTTGTCCTAGTTAGTTGTCCTAGTTAGTTGTCCAACTGAATGCATTGAACTGAAATGTGTCTTCCTCTCTGAATCAGAGAGGTGCGGGGAGCTGCCTTAATCGACATCCAGCCTTTGGCGCCCGGGGAACAGAGGGTTAACTGCCTTGCTCAGGGCCCGGGGAACAGTGGGTTAACTGCCTTGCTCAGGGCCCGGGGAACAGTGGGTTAACTGCCTTGCTCAGGGCCCGGGGAACAGTGGGTTAACTGCCTTGCTCAGGTCCCGGGGAACAGTGGGTTAACTGGGGGAGAACAACCTATTTTTACCTTGTCATGATGTAGGTAGAGGTGAGGTTATAGGTGGGATGTAGGTAGAGGATATAGACTGTAGAGGGTTATAGGTGGGATGGAGGTAGAGGTTATTGACTATAGAGGGTTATAGGTGGGATGTAGGTAGAGGTTATTGACTATAGAGGGTTATAGGTGGGATGTAGGTAGAGGTTATAGACTATAGAGGGTTATAGGTGGGATGTAGGTAGAGGTTATAGACTATAGAGGGTTATAGGTGGGATGGAGGTAGAGGTTATAGACTATAGAGGGTTATAGGTGGGATGGAGGTAGAGGTTATAGACTATAGAGGGTTATAGGTGGGATGGAGGTAGAGGTGATAGACTATAGACTATAGAGGGTTATATGATGTATGTAGGTAGAGGTTAGAGACTATAGAGAGTTATAGGTGGGATGGAGGTAGAGGTTATTGACTATAGAGGGTTATAGGTGGGATGGAGGTAGAGGATATATACTACAGAGGGTTATAGGTGGGATGTAGGTAGAGGTTATAGACTATAGAGAGTTATAGGTGGGATGTAGGTAGAGGTTATTGACTATAGAGGGTTATAGGTGGGATGTAGGTAGAGGTTATAGACTATAGAGAGTTATAGGTGGGATGTAGGTAGAGGTTATTGACTATAGAGGGTTATAGGTGGGATGGAGGTAGAGGTTATTGACTATAGAGGGTTATAGGTGGGATGTAGGTAGAGGTTATAGACTATAGAGAGTTATAGGTGGGATGTAGGTAGAGGTTATTGACTATAGAGGGTTATAGGTGGGATGTAGGTAGAGGTTATAGACTATAGAGAGTTATAGGTGGGATGTAGGTAGAGGTTATTGACTATAGAGGGTTATAGGTGGGATGGAGGTAGAGGTTATTGACTATAGAGGGTTATAGGTGGGATGGAGGTAGAGGTTATTGACTATAGACTATAGAGGGTTATAGGTGGGATGGAGGTAGATGATATATACTATAGAGGGTTATAGGTGGGATGGAGGTAGAGGTTATAGACTATAGAGAGTTATAGGTGGGATGTAGGTAGAGGTTATTGACTATAGAGGGTTATAGGTGGGATGTAGGTAGAGGTTATAGACTATAGAGAGTTATAGGTGGGATGTAGGTAGAGGTTATTGACTATAGAGGGTTATAGGTGGGATGGAGGTAGAGGTTATTGACTATAGAGGGTTATAGGTGGGATGGAGGTAGAGGATATATACTACAGAGGGTTATAGGTGGGATGTAGGTAGAGGTTATAGACTATAGAGAGTTATAGGTGGGATGTAGGTAGAGGTTATTGACTATAGAGGGTTATAGGTGGGATGTAGGTAGAGGTTATAGACTATAGAGAGTTATAGGTGGGATGTAGGTAGAGGTTATTGACTATAGAGGGTTATAGGTGGGATGGAGGTAGAGGTTATTGACTATAGAGGGTTATAGGTGGGATGGAGGTAGAGGATATATACTATAGAGGGTTATAGGTGGGATGTAGGTAGAGGATATATACTATAGAGGGTTAACATACACAATGGTTGTCTGTGCTTTATTTCTGCTATTCTCACCTCCAGCCTTGGGAGAAGGAGAGGGAGTTGATTTCAGCATCTCTCAGCCTCTCTAAGTAGAAGTGATGAGACTTGCCAACCATTGTCCTGTGGATGCTTGCCGAACAGTGCAGGGGGCATTGATTCAATTGCTGCTTGACAAAGCAGAAAGTGCTTATTGAGCTAATGCGCTTGTGTGTTAGAATCGATTTCACAATGTCACTTCCAAACGCGCCAACGAGCGAAAAAGAGAGAGTGAGGGAAGAAAGAGAGGGAGAAATAGAGAGAGAGACAGGGAGAGAAAGGAATAGAGAGATAGATAGACACGGAGAGATAGGGAAAGGGGGAGAGAGAGGAATAGAGGGATAGAGAGACATGGAGAAACAGGGAGAGTAGATAGAGAGAGACATGAAGAGGAATAGAGAGAGAGAGAGAGAGAGAAACAGAGAAACAGAGAGAGAGCGAAACAGAGATAGAGAGAGAGATGGAGAGACAGGGAGAGAGAGGAATAGAGAGAGAGACAGGGAGAGAGAGAGAGAGAGAGAGATATCAGCAAATATTCATTTGAAGTCGGAGGTTTACATATACTTAGGCTGGAATCATTTAAACAAAATATAGTTTTGGCAAGTCGGTTCGGGCATCTCCTTTGTGCATGACACAAAGTAATTATTCCAACAACTGTTTACATGCAGATTGTTTCACTTATAATTCACTGTATCACAATTCCAGTGGGTCAGAAGTTCACATACACTAAGTTGACTGTGCCTTTAAACAGCTTGGAAAATTCCAGAAAATTATGTCATGGCTTTAGAAGCTTCTGATAGGCTAATTGACATCATTTGAGTCGATTGGAGGTGTACCTGTGGATGTATTTCAAGGCCTACCTTCAAACTCAGTGTCTCTTTGCTTGACATCATGGGAAAATCAAAAGAAATCAGCCAAGACCTCAGATAAAAAAAAACGTAGACCTCCACAAGTATGGTTCATCCTTGGGAACAATTTCCAAAAGCCTGAAGGTACCACGTTCATCTGTACAAACAATAGTACGCAAGTATAAACACCATGGGACCACGCAGCCGTCATACCGCTCAGGAAGGAGACGCGTTCTGTCTCCTAGAGATGAACGTACTTTGGTGCTTAAAGTTCAAATCAATCCCAGAACAACAGCAAAGGACCTTGTGAAGATGCTGGAGGAATTTGGTACAAAAGTAGAGACCTATATCGACATCACCTGAAAGGAAGAAGCCACTGCTTCCGCCATAAAAAGCCAGACTACGGTTTGCAACTGCACATGGGGACAAATATCGTACTTTTTGGAGAAATGTCCCCTGGTCTGAAGAAACAAAAATAGAACTGTTTGGCCATAATGACCATCGCTATGTTTGGAGGAAAAGGGGGGAGGCTTGCAAGCCGAAAGAACACCATCCCAACAGTGAAGCAAGGGGGTGGCAGCATGATGTTGTGGGGTGCTTTGCTGCATGAGGGACTGGTGCACTTCATAAAATAGATGTCATCATGAGGGGGAAAATTATGTAGATATATTGAAGCAACATCTCAAGACATCAGTCAGGAAGTTAAAGCTTGGTTGCTAATGGGTCTTCCAAATGGACATTGACCCCAAGCATACTTCCAAAGTTGTGGCAAAATGGCTTAAGGACAACAAAGTCAAGGTATTGGAGTGGCCATCACAAAGCACTGACCTCAATCCTGTAGATTATTTGTGGGCAGAACTGAAAAAGCGTGCGTGAGCATGGAGGCCTACAAACCTGACTCAGTTACACCAGCTCTGTCAGGAGGAATGGTCCAAAATTCACCCAATTTATTGTGGGAAGCTTGTGGAAGACTACCAGAAACGTTTGACCCAAGTTAAACAATTTAAAGGCAATGCTACTAAATACTAATTGAGTGTATGTGAACTTCTGACCCACTGGGATTGTGATGAAAGAAATTAAAGCTGAAATAAATAATTATTTCTACTATTATTCTGACATTTCACATTCTTAAAATAAAGTGGTGATCCTAACTGACCTAAGACAGGGAATTTTTACTCTGATTAAATGTCAGGAATTGTGAAAAACTGAGTTTAAATGTATTTGGCTAAGGTGAATGTAAACATCCGACTTCAACTCTATATACATATACACACTACCGTTCAAAAGTTTGGGGTCACTTAGAAATGTCCTTGTTTTTGAAAGAATAACAATTGTTTTTGTCCTTTCACGTAACATCAAATTGACCATTAATACAGTGTAAACATTGTTAATGTTGTAAATGACTATTGTAGCTGGAAACAGCTGATTTATAATGGAATATCTACATAGTCGTACAGAGGCCCATTATCGGCAACCATCACTCCTGTGTTCCAATGGCACGTTGTGTTAGCTAATACAAGTTTATCATTTTAAAAGGCTAGTTGATCATTATAAAACCCTTTTGCAATTATGTTAGCACAGCTGAAAGTTGTTGTTCTGATTTAATAAGCAATAAAACTGGCCTTCCTTAGTTGAGTATCTGGAGCTTCAGCATTTGTGGGTTCAATTGCAGGCTCAAAATGGCCAGAAACAAATAACTTTCTTCTGAAACTCGTCAGTCTCTTCTTGTTCTGAGAAATGAAGCCTAATCCATGCGAGAAATTGCCAAGAAACTGAAGATCTCGTACAACGCTTCACAGAACAGCGCAAACTGTCTCTAACCAGCATAGAAAGAGGAGTGGGAGGCCCCGGTGCACAACTGAGCAAGAGGACAAGTACATTAGAGTGTCTAGTTTGTGAAACAGATGCCTCCCAAGTCCTCAACTGGCAGCTTCATTGAAAATGATCCGCAAAACACCAGTCTCAATGTCAACAGTGAAGAGGCGACTCAGGGATGCTGGCCTTCTAGGCAGAGTTGCCAAGAAAAAGCCATATCTCAGACTGGCCACTAAAAATAAAAGATGGGCAAAATAACCCAGACACTGGACAGAGGAACTCTGCCTAGAAGGCCAGCATCCAGGAGTATGTACATATAGGTAGGGATAAAGTGACTAGACAACAGGATAGAAAATAAACTGTAGCAGCAGCGTATGTGATGAGTTAAAATAATTAGTGCTAAAAGGATCAATGCTGATAGTCCGGGTAGCTATTGGTTATCTATTTATCTCACTATTTAGCAGTCGTATGGCCTGGTGTTAGAAGCTGTTTAACTCACTATTTAGCAGTCGTATGGCCTGGTGATAGAAGCTGTTTATCTCACTATTTAGCACTCGTATGGCCTGGTGATAGAAGCTGTTTATCTCACTATTTAGCAGTCGTATGGCCTGGTGTTAGAAGCTGTTTATCTCACTATTTAGCAGTCGTATGGCCTGGTGTTAGAAGCTGTTTATCTCACTATTTAGCAGTCGTATGGCCTGGTGTTAGAAGCTGTTTAACTCACTATTTAGCAGTCGTATGGCCTGGTGTTAGAAGCTGTTCAAGGTCCTGTTGGTTACAGATGGTTGGTTACATACTGTTGGTTACAGTCTGTCGATTACAGACTGTTGGTTACAGTCTGTCGATTACAGACTGTTGGTTACAGTCTGTTGATTACAGACTGTTGGTTACAGTCTGTTGATTACAGACTGTTGGTTACAGACAAGATGCATCAGTCCAGCTTGCTGTGTGAAAAGAGAGAACAGTTTATGACTTGGGAGGCTGGAGTCTTTGACAATTTTTAGGGCCTTCCTCTGACACCGCCTGGTATAGAGTTTCTGGATTGCAGGGAACTCAACCCCAGTGATGTACTGGGCCACACACACTACCATCTGTAGCTCCTTACGGTCGGATGCCAAGCAGTTGATCTACCAAGTGATGATGCAGCCAGTCAAGATGCTCTCAATGGTGTAGCTGTAGATCTTCCTCGTTTGCTCTGTCTCTTTTCTCTACAAGTCAATCTCAATTATTATGTCTCCTACTTGTTTACTGTGTTTCTGTCAGTAAGAGGAGGAAGAAGAGAGTAGGAGAGGATGAGGAGGGAGACGTGTGACAGCCATCTCTGCCAGAACATGATACGCTGTGTGTGTGTGTGTGTGTGTGTGTGTGCGCGCGTGTGCCTGTGTCTGTGTCTGTGTGTGTGTGTGTGTGTGTGTGTGTGTGTGTGTGTGTGTGTGTGTGTGTGTGTGTGTGTGTGTGTGTGTGTGTGTGTGTGTGTGTGTGTGTGTGCGCGCGTGTGCCTGTGTCTGTGTCCATATTTCTGCTACAGTACGTCAGGTCAGGTCTGGGTCCAGGCTGTCTGTTGACCTGATGTCTAGTGTCTGTGTGTGTGTGTGTGTGTGTCTGTGTCTGTGTCTGTGTCTGTGTGTGTGTGTGTCTGTGTGTGTGTGTGTGTCTGTGTCTGTGACTGTGTGTGTGTGTGTGTGTGTGTGTGTCTGTGTGAGTGTGAGTGTGAGTGTCCATATTTCTGCTACAGTACGTCAGGTCTGGGTCCAGGCTGTCTGTTGACCTGATGTTTAGTGTCTGTGTGTCTGTGTCTGTGTGTGTGTGTGTGTGTGTGTGTGTCTGTGTGAGTGTGAGTGTGAGTGTCCATATTTCTGCTACAGTACGTCAGGTTTGGGTCCAGGCTGTCTGTTGACCTGATGTTTAGTGTCTGTGTGTTATGAATAGGATGAGTGATGAAGATGAAGAAATCCTGTCTCTCTGTCCCTCTGTTTCTCTCCACACCATCTGCCCAATGTACCCATACACATACACTGGTATCATCTGGTAACACTGCTAAATATCCTGTTTATAAAAAACTACATCCATTTGCCCAAAGCTTTCATCACCTCAACTGTCTCTCTCTCTCTCTCTCTCTCTCTCTCTCTCTCTCTCTCTCTCTCTCGCTCTCACTCTCTCATATTCTCTCTCTCACCCTCTCTCTCTCACTCTCTCTCTCTCTCTCTCTCTCTCTCTCTCTCTCGCTCTCACTCTCTCATATTCTCTCTCTCACCCTCTCTCTCTCACTCTCTCTCACTCTCTCTCTCTCTCTCTCTCTCTCTCTCTCTCTATCTCTCTCTGTCTCTCTCTGTCTCTCTCTGTCTCTCTCTGTCTCTCTCTGTCTCTCTCTCTCTCTCTCTCTCTCTCTCTGTCTCTCTGTCTCTCTCTCTCTCTGTCTCTCTGTCTCTCTCTCTCTCTCTCTCTCTCTCTCTGTCTCTCTCTCTCTCTCTGTCTCTCTCTCTCTCTCTGTCTCTCTCTCTCTCTCTCTCTCTCTCTCTCTCTCTCTCTCTCTCTCTCTCTCTCTCTCTCTCTCTCTTGCTCTCTGTCTCTCTCTCTCTCTCTCTCTCTCTCTCTCCCAATGTAAGGGACTTTATAAAAACATGTTTACATTGCCAAAGGAAGTTAATAGATAATAATCAACATTGTTTATTTCAATCAAATAGTAACATTAAACATAACATTAAGCCCTCCCAACATATATACATATAAATACATATACATACATATACATATATCCCAAAAGTTCAGAAATAATAAAGACAAAGATAATAAAAATACATTTCAAAAGTCTAAATACACATATACATATAAATACATATACATATAAACACATATATATAAATACATATATACATATAAATACATATACATATAAACACATATATATAAATACATATATACATATAAATACATATACATATAAACACATATATATAAATACATATATACATATAAATACATATACATATAAACACATATACATATAAACACATATACATATAAACACATATATATAAATACATATATACATATAAACACATATACATATAAACACATATACATATAAACACATATACATATAAACACATATACATATAAACACATATACATATAAACACATATACATATAAACACATATACATATAAACATATATACATATAAACATATATACATATAAACACATATACATATAAACACATATACATATAAACACATATACATATACATATATACATATAAACACATATACATATACATATATACATATAAACACATATACATATAAATACATATACATATACATATAAACACATATACATATAAACACATATATATAAATACATATATACATATAAACACATACATATAAACACATATACATATAAACACATATATATAAATACATATATACATATATAAATACATAAATATAAATACATATACATATAAACACATATACATATAAACACATATACATATAAACACATATACATATAAACACATATACATATACATATATACATATAAACACATATACATATACATATATACATATAAACACATATACATATAAATACATATACATATAAACACATATACATATAAACACACATACATATAAACACATATAGATACATATATACATATAGATACATATAGATACATATATACATATAGATACATATGTACATATATACATATAGATACATATAGATACATATATACATATAAACACATATAGATACATATATACATATTGATATATAAATACATATACATATAGATACATATATACATATAGATACATATATACATATAAACACATATAGATACATATATACATATTGATATATAAATACATATACATATACATATACATATATATATATATATATACATATATATACATATACATATACATATATATATATATACATATAAACACATATACATATATACATATTGATATATAAATACATATACATATAGATACATATAGATACATATATACATATAAACACATATAGACATATAGATACATATATACATATTGATATATAAATACATATACATATAAACACATATAGATACATATATACATATTGATATATAAATACATATAGATACATATATACACATATACATTTTTATTTATTTTATTTTACCTTTATTTTACCAGGCAAGTCAGTTAAGAACAAATTCTTATTTTCAATGACGGCCTGGGAACAGTGGGTTAACTGCCTGTTCAGGGGCAGAACGACAGATTTGTACCTTGTCAGCTCGGGGGTTTGAACTCACAACCTTCCGGTTACTAGTCCAACGCTCTAACCACTAGGCTACCCTGCCGCCACTAGGCTACCCTGCCTACATACAAACACATATACATATAAACACATATAAACACATATACATATAAACACATATACATATAAACACATATACATATAAACACATATAGACATATACATAAATACATATAAACACATATACATATATACATAAATACATATATACATAAATACATATAAACACATATACATATAAACACATATAAACACATATACATATAAACACATATACATACAAACACATATACATACAAACACATATACATATAAACACATATACATATAGATACATATATATAAATACATATATACATATAAATACATATACATACAAACACATATACATACAAACACATATACATACAAACACATATACATATAAACACATATACATATAGATACATATATATAAATACATATATACATATAAATACATATATACATATAAATACATATACATACACATACATATATATATATACACATATACATATAAATACATATACATACATATAGATACATATATACATATATACATATAAATACATATATACAAATAAATACATATATTCATATATACATATAAATACATATACATATAAATGCATATACATGTATACATATAAACACATATACATATAAATACATATACATATAAATACATAGACATATATACATATAAATACATATACATATATACATATGAATACATATATACATATAAATACATATACATATAAATACATAGACATATATACATATAAATACATATACATATATACATATAAATACATATATACATATAAATACATAGACATATTTACACATAAATACATATACATATATACATATACATACATATACATATACATATACATATAGATACATATATACATATACATACATATACATATACATATACATGCATATACATATATACATATAAATACATATATACATATATATATATAAATGCATATACATATATATACATATACATACATATACATATATACATATATACATATAAATACATATATACATATATACAAATAAATACATATATACATATAAATACAAATACATATATACAGATAATACATATATACATATAAATGCATATACATATATACATATATACAAATAAATACATATATACATATATACATATAAATACATATACATCCATACATATAAATACATATACATATATACATATACATACATATACATATGTACATATAAAGTGTTGTCACAATGTACAAATGGTTAAAGTACTAAAGGAAAATAAATACTCATAAACATGTGTTGTATTTACAATGGTGTGTGTTCTTCACTGGTTGCCCTTTTCTCGTGGCAACAGGTCACAAATCATGCTGCTGTGATGTCACACTGTGGTCTTTCACCCAGTAGATATGGGAGTTTATCAAAATTTGATTTGTTTTCAAATTATTGTTATTATTATTATGATTGTATCTGTTTTTTGGGACACCATTATTTGTGTCCAGGTGTGACAGAATCTGTGCAGAAGATCTAGGTGCTCCTTGGTTGGGGACAGAAGAACCAGATCATCAGCAAACAGTAGACATTTTGACATCAGATTCTAGTAGGGTGAGGCCGGGTGCTGCAGACTGTTCTAGTGCCAATTCGTTGATGTAAATATTTTTGAAGAAGGTGGGGCTTAAACTGCATCCCTGTCTCACCCCACGGGCCCTGTGGAAGGAAACGTTTGTGTTTGTCTTTGCCAATTTTAACATAATATTTGTTTGTTTGGATCTTATTTTGTTTGATGTTTCCCCCAACAACACTCTCCATCAATTTGTATAGTTATATATTATAATAAATATAATAAAATCAAATTGAGTCAAATGCTTTTTTTGAAGTCAACATGAGAAGACTTTGTTTTGCTTTTTTTTGGTTTGTTTGTTTGTCACTTAGGGTATGCAGGGTGAATACGTGGTCTGCCGTACGGTAATTATGTAAAAAAGTTATTTTGACATTTGCTCAGTACTCAGTACCCTGTACAGTGTTTTCACTGAGGAAATGTACAAGTCTGCCTTTAAAACTCCTTTGGGATATGTGGGACGATAGCGTCCCACCTGGCCAACATCCGGTGAAATGGCACCAAATAAAAATAAAAATATAATATAAATATGAAACTTTTCATGAAATCACAAGTGCCACATATCTTAACCTGTTATTAATCCAATGTGTGTCAGATTTATTTTTGGTGAAAGCAAACCATGCAATTATCTGAGGACGGTGCCCAGCACACAAATAATTTTCAACCAGGGAGTTGCGACACGAAAGTCAGAAATAGCGATGTAAAAAATGCTTTACCTTTGAAGATCTTCTTCTGTTGGCACTCCAAAAGGTCCCAGTAACATCACAAATGGTTCTTTTGTTCGATAAATGTCTTCTTTATATCCGTGAAACTCAATTTAGCGCGCTTCAGTCAATAATCAACTTTGGGCTTCCATCGGGTGGAGGAGGCTGTGAAAAAACTCTGATGCCATTGATAGAATCAATCATTTTCATCATCATCGTCATCATCTCACGTCAGTGCTGGTTGAAGATGTAGCCAGGTCTGTTCTGTCCTAGCAGCTTGGTAGCTAAGTAGCCTTGTTTATTAAGCCTTATATAACACAAATACCTAGAGATGACTGTCTTTTACTTTTTGGCTTCAGAAGTAGGTTCAGACTGAACATTTTACTCACTTAGTTTTGGACGTTATTTCCAGGTTTCCGCTGTAAATGTTGGTTTGTTAGAAGTCTAGACAATCCTTGGTAGTAATTTCGACCAAAATTCATGTTTAAGGTATAGAATTTTGATTTGGTGTGAAGGTTTTTATGTAGTATCCTGTATGTGTTTCACTATCTCATATGCTCCCTCCCTCCCTCCCTCCCTCACCTCCCTCCCTCCCTCCCTCCCTCCCTCCCTCCCTCCCTCCCTCCCTCCCTCCCTCCCTCCCTCCCTCCCTCCCTCCCTCCCTTCCTCCCTCCCTCCCTCCCTCCCTCCCTCTTTTATCTCTCTACCCAGCTATACTTGTGGTAATCTCTCTGAATGGGCTTTAATAGGAGGTGATTCATCTACAGTATACCTGTGGTAACTCTCTCTCTCTCTCTCCCTCCCTCTCCTCCCAGCTCTACCCAGTTATACCTGTGGTAACTCTCTCTCTCTCTCTCTCTCTCTCCTCCCAGCTCTACCCAGTTATACCTGTGGTAACTTCTCTCTCTCTCCCTCTCCTCCCAGCTCTACCCAGTTATACCTGTGGTAACCCAGGCCAGCTGGTCAACGGTCTTCAACAGGGCTCAACCTTTAACATTGGAGAGAAGATCAGGTACAGCTGCAGCCCGGGCTACGTGTTGGAGGGTCACACCGCGCTGTCCTGTCTGGCTACGTCTGCTGGGACCGCAGCATGGGACTTCCCCCTGCCCTACTGCAGAGGTAGGCTACCTACACACACACATACACACACACACACATACCGATACACACACACACACACACACACACACACACACACACACACACACACACACACACACACACACACACACATACCGATACACACACACACATACCGATACACACACACACACACACACACATACCGATACACACACACACATACCGATACACACACACACACATACCGATACACACACACACACACACACACATACCGATACACACACACACATACCGATACACACACACATACCGATACACACACACACAGACATACACCGATACACACATACACACAAACACACACACCGATACACACACACCGATACACACACACCGATACACGCATACACACCCACACAGCTACACACACACACAAACCGATACACACACACACACACACAAATACACACACACACACCGATACACACACACCGATGCACACATACACACCCACACAGCTACACACACACACAAACCAATACACCCATACACACCGATACAAATACACAGAGAAGCACAGACGCATACACACACATGCAACAGTACACACACACACACACACACACACACACACACACACACACACACACACATACACACACACACACACACACAACATAGTTGTTGGTGTAGTGACAGACTGGTCAGGGGTGTATGGCGGTTTCTCTGTCTTATTTACCACGTCAGGACCCCTGTGGCTTTATAGCTGCCCGATCAAATGCCTGAACCGTTTGCCCTTCACTCTGATGTAACCAGGACCCCCACAGCGATGACACCTGCCATGGTGTGTCTCGTCAGCAGCAACATGACATTACAACAAGACTCTGTCAGACATTACACGTTGACATATGAGTTATACAATCTGACCGGAAAGACACACACACACACACACACACACACACACACACACACACTCTATGTCTCTGTCAGTGCAGTACCTGTGGTTTGTGTCAGTGTGCATGTTGACCAGAGCGCTGTGACACAGAGACATCTGTGACCAGACCGGGACTCAGGAAGCCAACGTGCAGACACACATGGTGTGTGTGTGTGTGTGTGTGTGTGTGTGTGTGTGTGTGTGGGTTAGAGAGAGAGACAGAGAGATCACACACGGATGGGCACAGAGACACAACAGGACCTCTCTTCACCTACATCCTTCCATCCTTCCATCCCTCTATCCTTCCATCCCTCCATCCCTCCATCCCTCTATCCTTCCATCCTTCCATCCTTCCATCCCTCTATCCTTCCATCCTTCCATCCTTCCATCCTTCCATCCCTCGATCCTTCCATCCTTCCATCCTTCCATCCCTCCATCCTTCCATCCCTCCATCCCTCCATCCCTCCATCCCTCTACCCTTCCATCCTTCCATCCTTCCATCCCTCCATCCTTCCATCCCTCCATTCTTCCATCCTTCCATCCTTCCATCCCTCCATCCTTCCATCCCTCCATCCCTCTATCCTTCCATCCCTCCATCCCTCCATCCTTCCATCCCTCCATCCTTCCATCCCTCTATCCTTCCATCCTTCTATCCCTCCATCCTTCCATCCCTCCATCCTTCCATCCCTCCATCCCTCTATCCTTCCATCCTTCCATCCTTCCATCCCTCCATCCTTCCATCCCTCCATCCTTCCATCCTTCCATCCTTCCATCCCTCCATCCTTCCATCCTTCCATCCTTCCATCCCTCCATCCTTCCATCCCTCCATCCTTCCATCCTTCCATCCTTCCATCCCTCCATCCTTCCATCCTTCCATCCCTCCATCCTTCCATCCTTCCATCCCTCCGTCCTTCCATCCCTCCATCCTTCCATCCTTCCATCCCTCCATCCTTCCATCCCTCCATCCTTCCATCCCTCTATCCTTCCATCCCTCCATCCCTCCATCCTTCTATCCTTCCATCCTTCCATCCCTCCATCCTTCCATCCTTCCATCCTTCCATCCCTCCATCCCTCCATCCCTCCATCCTTCCATCCTTCCATCCTAATCTCTGTGTGTCTGTCTGGACTTCTTACCTTAACTATCCTTTCCCTCTCTATTCCTCTTTCTCTCTGTATTCATCTTTCCCTCTCTCTGTTCCTCTTTCCCTCTCTATTCCTCTTTCTCTCTCTGTTCCTCTTTCCCTCTCTCTATTCCTCTTTCTCTCTCTCTATTCCTCTTTCTCTCTGTATTCCTATTTCCCTCTCTCTGATCCTCTTTCCCTCTCTCTGTTCCTATTTCCGTCTCTATTCCTCTTTCTCTCTCTATTTATTCCTCTTTCCCTCTCTCTATTCCTCTTTCCCTCTCTCTTTTCATCTTTCCCTCTCTCTATTCATCTTTCCCTCTCTATTCATCTTTCCCTCTCTCTATTCCTCTTTCCCTCTCTCTGTTCCTCTTTCTCTCTCTATTCCTCTTTCCCTCTCTCTATTCCTCTTTCCCTCTCTCTTTTCATCTTTCCCTCTCTCTATTCATCTTTCCCTCTCTATTCATCTTTCCCTCTCTCTATTCCTCTTTCCCTCTCTCTATTCCTCTTTCCCTCTCTCTTTTCATCTTTCCCTCTCTCTATTCATCTTTCCCTCTCTATTACTCATTCCATCTCTATTCCTCTTTCCCTCTCTGTTCCTCTTTCTCTCTCACTATTCCTCTTTCCCTCTCTGTTCCTCTTTCCCTCTCTATTCCTCTTTCTCTCTCTGTTCCTCTTTCCCTCTCTATTCATCTTTACCTCTCTCTGTTCATCTTTCTCTCTCTGTTCCTGTTTCCTTCTCTCTGTTCCTCTTTCCCTCTCTCTGTTCCTCGTTCCCTCTCTCTGTTCCTCTTTCTCTCTCTGTTCCTCTTTCTCTCTCTGTTCCTCTTTCCCTCTCTGTTCCTCTTTCCCTCTCTGTTCCTCTTTCCCTCTCTCTGTTCCTATTTCCCTCTCTCTGTTCCTCTTTCTCTCTCTGTTCCTCTTTCCCTCTCTCTATTCCTCTTTCCCTCGATATGTTCCTCTTTCTCTCTCTTCCTATTTCCCTCTGTCTCTGTTCCTATTTCCCTCTCTCCTTCTCAGCTACAGTATCTTTCTTCCCTCTCCCTTTTACCCTCCCTACTGCTTCTATCAGCCCCTTCCTCCCTCCGTCCCACTCTTCTTCTCTCCCTCCCTCCGTCCCACTCTTCTTCTCTCCCTCCTGTAACCGCTCTGTCCCCCCAGCCCACTCTTCTTCTCTCCCTCCCTTAACCGCTCTGTCCCTCCGTCCCACTCTTCTTCTCTCCCTCCTGTAACCGCTCTGTCCCTAAGTCCCACTCTTCTTCTCTCCCTCCCGTAACCGCTCTGTCCCCCCAGCCCACTCTTCTTCTCTCCCTCCCGTAACCGCTCTGTCCCCCCAGCCCACTCTTCTTCTCTCCCTCCCGTAACCGCTCTGTCCCCCCAGCCCACTCTTCTTCTCTCCCTCCCGTAACCGCTCTGTCCCTAAGTCCCACTCTTCTTCTCTCCCTCCCGTAACCGCTCTGTCCCCCCAGCCCACTCTTCTTCTCTCCCTCCCGTAACCGCTCTGTCCCTAAGTCCCACTCTTCTTCTCTCCCTCCCTTAACCGCTCTGTCCCCCCAGCCCACTCTTCTTCTCTCCCTCCCGTAACCGCTCTGTCCCTAAGTCCCACTCTTCTTCTCTCCCTCCCTTAACCGCTCTGTCCCCCCAGCCCATGTTTTGCCCGGCTGAAACAAAGCGTCCGGGCAGACAGGATATCATAAATATGTCACTTCCTCCTGAGAAATTACACGTTTTAGAAACGGGCAATTTCCACGGCGATTAATTGAGGTCTCTCGCTGCGGCAGCGCAGCATAAAAGCTGGCGAACACGCCTGAATGCTTTCTCATAAACGTATGGCTAATGCTCCTCCAATTACCTAGCCTGTGCATAAGTTTAAGAGCACAGCCGTACACCAACAAAAACTAGGCCATAGCTTGGCAGTCGGGACTTTTTGGGATGGTGGGGGTGTGTATTCTGTTGGATCAGATCACTTCTCATTTAGCAGTTCTCTATCTTTTTCAGTGCTCTCCTCTCTCGTCTCTCCTCCTCTCTCGTCTCTCCTCTCTCCTTTCTCCTCTCTCTCCTCTCCTCCATCTTCTCTCCTCTCCACTCTCCTCTGTCCTCTCTCATCTCTCCTATCTCCTCTATCCTCCTTTTTCCTTTCTCCCCTCTCCTCTCCTCTCTCCTTTGTCCTGAGGATAACAGCGGACGATATTGACACTCCTATTTGCCATATCTTCAGTATAGGCCAACTAGAAAGTGTGTGCCCTCAGGCCTGGAGGGAAGCTCAAGTCATTCTGCTACCTAAGAATAGTAAAGTCTTTACTGGCTCAAACAGCTGACCAACCAGCCTGTTACCAACCCTTAGTAAACTTAGTAAACCAATCAACCTGTTAAAACTTCTTATGGAGGTGGTCCCTGCACAGGGACTGCTCAGCGGAAATTTCAGAGCGCCACCTATAGTACTTTACTTAGTACTCGTTAAATCTCAAACTTTCATTAAAACACACATGCCAGGTACTGAATTAAAGCTACACTCGTTGTGAATCTAGCCACCAAGTCAGATTTGTAAAATGCTTTTCGGCGAAAGCATGAGAAGCTATTATCTGATAGCATGCACCCCCCAAAATACCAGCACGACACGTAAACAACAGATTTTGCGGTAGCCGGCGCTAGCCAAAACGCAGAAATAAAATATAAAACATTCATTACCTTGGACGAGCTTCTTTGTTGGCACTCCTATATGTCCCATAAACATCACAATTGGGTATTTTTCCCGATTAAATCTGTCATTGTATACCCAAAATGTAATTTGCTGAAGGCCAGTCTGATGCTGCAAAAAGTCCATTTACAAGACGCAACGTCACTTTTTAAAATTACAAAAGTCGCCAATAAACTTTTACAAATCACTTCAAACGACATTTCTAAACCAACTTTAGGTATTAATAAACGTTAATGATGTATCAAATTGATCACGGGGCGATCTGTATTCGATAGCAGCAAGTCTGGAAATCATCGTCCATTTTTTCAGTTTCACAACATACTGTGTTGCGTCAGAAGAAGGGAGGGGTCTATTTGTGTTGTAACCAGGGATAAATTATTCTGATATTGATAGCAATGGTGACATCGTGTGGAAGCTGTAGGCGTTTTTGTTTTTGGTAAACAGTTTTACCAGGGATTTTTACTCCTAAACACGTTCTGTTATAGCCACAGACCCAATTTAACCAGTTTTAGAAACTTCAGAGTGTTTTCTATCCACACATACTTATCATATGCATATACTATATTCCTGGCATGAGTAGCAGGACTTTGAAATGTTGCGCGATTTTTAACAAAAAGCTGCGAAAATTCGCATCATCCATAACATTAACAACCCTCAGTAAACTTCTGGAACCAATAGTGTTTGACCAGATACAATGCCATTTTACAGTAAACAAACTGACAACTGAATATTAACACACTTACGTATAAGGACAGTAGATATGTGAGTTTATCAAAATTGGATTTGTTTTTGAATTATTTGTGGGTCTGTGTAATCTGAGGGAAATACAGTGCCTTGCGAAAGTATTCGGCCCCCTTGAACTTTGCAACCTTTTGCCACATTTCAGGCTTCAAACATAAAGATATAAAACTGTATTTTTTTGTGAAGAATCAACAACAAGTGGGACACAATCATGAAGTGGAACGACATATATTGGATATTTCAAACTTTTTTAACAAATCAAAAATGGAAAGATTGGGCGTGCAAAATTATTCAGCCCCTTTACTTTCAGTGCAGCAAACTCTCTCCAGAAGTTCAGTGAGGATCTCTGAATGATCCAATGTTGACCTAAATGACTAATGATGATATATACAATCCACCTGTGTGTAATCAAGTCTCCGTATAAATGCAACTGCACTGTGATAGTCTCAGAGGTCCGTTAAAAGCGCAGAGAGCATCATGAAGAACAAGGAACACACCAGGCAGGTCCGAGATACTGTTGTGAAGAAGTTTAAAGCCGGATTTGGATACAAAAAGATTTCCCAAGCTTTAAACATCCCAAGGAGCACTGTGCAAGCGATGATATTGAAATGGAAGGAGTATCAGACCGCTGCAAATCTACCAAGACCTGGCCGTCCCTTTAAACTTTCAGCTCATACAAGGAGAAGACTAATCAGAGATGCAGCCAAGAGGCCCATGATCACTCTGGATGAACTGCAGAGATCTACAGCTGAGGTGGGAGACTCTGTCCATAGGACAACAATCAGTCGTATATTGCACAAATCTGGCCTTTATGGAAGAGTGGCAAGAAGAAAGCCATTTCTTAAAGATATCCATAAAAAGTGTTGTTTAAAGTTTGCCACAAGCCACCTGGGAGACACACCAAACATGTGGAAGAAGGTGCGCTGGTCAGATGAAACCAAAATTGAACTTTTTGGCAACAATGCAAAACCTTATGTTTGGCGTAAAAGCAACACAGCTGAACACACCATCCCCACTGTCAAACATGGTGGTGGCAGCATCATGGTTTGGGCCTGCTTTTCTTCAGCAGGGACAGGGAAGATGGTTAAAATTGATGGGAAGATGGATGGAGCCAAATACAGGACCATTCTGGAAGAAAACCTGATGGAGTCTGCAAAAGACCTGAGACTGGGACGGAGATTTGTCTTCCAACAAGACAATGATCCAAAACATAAAGCAAAATCTACAATGGAATGGTTCAAAAATAAACATATCCAGGTGTTAGAATGGCCAAGTCAAAGTCCAGACCTGAATCCAATCGAGAATCTGTGGAAAGAACTGAAAACTGCTGTTCACAAATGCTCTCCATCCAACCTCACTGAGCTCGAGCTGTTTTGCAAGGAGGAATGGGAAAAAATGTCAGTCTCTCGATGTGCAAAACTGATAGAGACATACCCCAAGCGACTTACAGCTGTAATCGCAGCAAAAGGTGGCGCTACAAAGTATTAACTTAAGGGGGCTGAATAATTTTGCACGCACAATTTTTCAGTTTTTGATTTGTTAAAAAAGTTTGAAATATCCAATAAATGTCGTTCCACTTCATGATTGTGTCCCACTTGTTGTTGATTCTTCACAAAAAAATACAGTTTTATATATTTTTGTTTGAAGCCTGAAATGTGGCAAAAGGTCGCAAAGTTCAAGGGGGCCGAATACTTTCGCAAGGCACTGTATGTCTCTCTAATATGGTCATACATTTGGCAAGAGGTTAGGAAGTGCATCTCCGTTTCCACCTCATTTTGTGGGCAGTGAGCACATAGCCTGTCTTCTCTTGAAAGCCAGGTCTGCCTACGGAGGCATTTCTCAATAGCAAGGCTATATTTACAGAGTCTGTACATAGTCAAAGCTTTCCTTCAGTTTGGGTCAGTCACAGTGGTCAGGTATTCTGCCGCTGTGTACTCTCTGTTTAGGGCCAAATAGCATTCTAGTTTGCTCTGTTTTTTTGTTAATTCTTTCCAATGTGTCAAGTAATCATCTTTTTTGTTTTCTCATGATTCGGTTGGGTCTAATTGTGTGGCTGTCCTGGGATTATGTTTGTGTAATTGAGCAGAGTCCCTTTACCAGATGGCAGAATTGACTTTTCTCCAAGTTCATCTCTCTGAGGTTTTGGAAGTTTTGAGAACTATTTGGTTTTAAAAAATATATATTTTTGCTATTCTTCTAGATTTTGATAATTAGCTAGATTTGTCCTAATTCTGCATTGTTTGGGATTTTAAATTTGTACAGAGTCTCAAATGTGTTTATTCTCTCTCCTACCCCTTCTCTCCTTTCTCGTGTCTCCCTCTCTCCTCCCTCTCCTCCCTGTGCATATTTGAGAGGCTGGTGTGTGTGTGTATTTTTCCATGGTCTGCGCTGCCTCACGGGTTGGTTGTCATGACACCCAGGGAAAGAAGACTTTGATGTCGGTCTGCTTCTCCATATGGAGGGAGCATTAAACCGACCAGACAGACTTGAACTTTGCACCGTTCAATCTCTCAGATTCTATATTTTTATTTGAACCTTAATAGATAAATGTAGGTTATCTGATGTTGGAGGACCTGAGCCCTAGGACCATGCTTCAGGACTACCTGGCCTGATGACTCCTTGCTGTCCCCAGTCCACCTGATCGTGCTTCGGTTGTCATCTGAGACATTCTCATCAATGATAGGATGACATAAACTCTACAGTGTAAAGTCTACACATCAGAGTTATCGGATTCACATGGAATTGTTGTTCAATTTAAATGTTTGAATATGAAATTATTCATGATGGGACGAAATGTGATTTTAGCTTCTAAAATGTGACAATTGGGTTTTTATAAGGTTAGCGCTCTGCTCAATCAGTGGCCCGCCCCTGTGATGGGACATCTCTCCCAAGATGGCATAGCAGTTCAGACGTATTTTTTGTCCCGTATATATATATATATATTTACAACTTTTTTTTCACATACATTTTTATTTTTCCAAAAACTCATCTTCAGAACATCCTATGCTAGCTTGCTACCGATTTAGCTGTCTAAATCGCCGTGACCCCCAACCAACCTCTCCACTCACTGGACCCTTTTGATCACTCGACTGAGTATGCCTCTCCTTCATGTCAATATGCCTTGTCCATTGCTGTTCTGGTTAGTGTTTATTGGCTTATTTCACTGTAGAGCCTCTAGTCCTGCTCATTATACCTTATCCAACCTAGTAGTTCCACCACCCACACATGCAATGACATCTCCTGGTTCAATGATGTTTCTTGAGACAATATCTCTCTCTTCATCACTCAATACCTAGGTTTACCTCCACTGTATTCACATCCTACCTTACCTTTGTCTGTACATTATACCTTGATGCTATTTTATCGCCCCCAGAAACCTCCTTTTACTCTCTGTTCCAGACGTTCTAAACGACCAATTCTTATTGCTTTTAGCCGCACCCTTATTCTACTCCTACTCTGTTCATCTGGCGATGTAGAGGTGAATCCAGGCCCTGCAGTGCCTAGCTCCACTCCTATTCCCCAGGCGCTCTCTTTTGATGACTTCTGTAACCGTAATAGCCTTGGTTTCATGCATGTTAACATTAGAAGCCTCCTCCCTAAGTTTGTTATATTCACTGCTTTAGCACACTCTGCCAACCCGGATGTTCTAGCTGTGTCTGAATCCTGGCTTAGGAAGAAAATTCAGACATTTTAATTCCAAACTACAACATTTTCAGACAAGATAGAACTGCCAAAGGGGGCGGTGTTGCAATCTACTGCAAAGATAGCCTGCAGAGTTCTGTCCTACTATCCAGGTCTGTACCCAAACAATTTGAACTTCTACTTTTAAAAATCCACCTCTCTAAAAACAAGTCTCTCACCGTTGCCGCCTGCTATAGACCACCCTCTGCCCCCAGCTGTGCTCTGGACACCATATGTGAACTGATTGCCCCCCATCTATCTTCAGAGCTTGTGCTGCTAGGCGACCTAAACTGGAACATGCTTAACACCCCAGCCATCCTACAATCTAAACTTGATGCCCTCAACCTCACACAAATTATCAATGAACCTACCAGGTACCTCCCCAAAGCCTTAAACACGGGCACCCTCTTAGATATTATCCTAACCAACTTGCCCTCTAAATACACCTCTGCTGTTTTCAACCAAGATCTCAGCGATCACTGCCTCATTGCCTGCATCCGTAATGGGTCAGCGGTCAAACGACCTCCTCTCATCACTGTAAAACGCTCCCTGAAACACTTCAGCGAGCAGGCCTTTCTAATCGACCTGGCCGGGGTATCCTGGAAGGATATTGATCTCATCCCGTCAGTAGAGGATGCCTGGATATTTTTTAAAAATGCCTTCCTAACCATCTTAAATAAACATGCCCCATTCAAGAAATTTAGAACCAGGAATAGATATAGCCCTTGGTTCTCCCCAGACCTGACTGCCCTTAACCAACAAATAAACATCCTATGGCGTTCTGCATTAGCATCGAACAGCCCCCGTGATATGCAGCTGTTCAGGGAAGCTAGAAACCATTATACACAGGCAGTTAGAAAAGCCAAGGCTAGCTTTTTCAAGCAGAAATTTGCTTCCTGCAACACTAACTCAAAAAAGATCTGGGACACTGTAAAGTCCATGGAGAATAAGAACCCCTCCTCCCAGCTGCCCGCTGCACTGAAGATAGGAAACACTGTCACCACTGATAAATCCACCATAATTGAGAATTTCAATAAGCATTTTTCTACGGCTGGCCATGCTTTCCACCTGGCTACTCCTACCCCGGTCAACAGCACTGCACCCCCCACAACAACTCGCCCAAGCCTTCCCCATTTCTCCTTCTCCCAAATCTGCTCAGCTGATGTTCTGAATGAGCTGCAAAATCTGGACCCCTACAAATCAGCCGGGCTAGACAATCTGGACCCTTTCTTTCTAAAATTATCTGCCAAAATTGTTGCCACCCCTATTACTAGCCTGTTCAACCTCTCTTTCGTGTCGTCTGAGATTCCCAAAGATTGGAAAGCAGCTGCGGTCATCCCCCTCTTCAAAAGGGGTGACACTCTTGACCCAAACTGCTACAGACCTATATATATCCTACCATGCCTTTCTAAGGTCTTCGAAAGCCAAGTCAACAAACAGATTACCGACCATTTCGAATCTCACCATACCTTCTCTGCTATGCAATCTGGTTTCAGAGCTGGTCATGGGTGCACCTCAGCCACGCTCAAGGTCCTAAATGATATCTTAACCGCCATCGATAAGAAACATTACTGTGCAGCCGTATTCATTGATCTGGCCAAGGCTTTCGACTCTGTCAATCACCACATCCTGATCGGCAGACTCGACAGCCTTGGTTTCTCAAATGATTGCCTCGCCTGGTTCACCAACTACTTCTCTGATAGAGTTCAGTGTGTCAAATTGGAGGGTCTGCTGTCCGGACCTCTGGCAGTCTCTATGGGGGTGCCACAGGGTTCAATTCTTGGACCGACTCTCTTCTCTGTATACATCAATGAGGTCGCTCTTGCTGCTGGTGAGTCTCTGATCCACCTCTACTCAGACGACACCATTCTGTATACTTCTGGCCCTTCTTTGGACACTGTGTTAACAACCCTCCAGGCAAGCTTCAATGCCATACAACTCTCCTTCCGTGGCCTCCAATTGCTCTTAAATACAAGTAAAACTAAATGCATGCTCTTCAACCGATCGCTACCTGTACCTACCCGCCTGTCCAACATTACTACTCTGGACTGCTCTGACTTAGAATACGTGGACAACTACAAATACTTAGGTGTCTGGTTAGACTGTAAACTCTCCTTCCAGACCCATATCAAACATCTCCAATCCAAAGTTAAATCTAGAATTGGCTTCCTATTTCGCAACAAAGCATCCTTCACTCATGCTGCCAAACATACCCTTGTAAAACTGACCATCCATCCAATCCTCGACTTTGGCGATGTCATTTACAAAATAGCCTCCAATACCCTACTCAACAAATTGGATGCAGTCTATCACAGTGCAATCCGTTTTGTCACCAAAGCCCCATATACTACCCACCATTGCGACCTGTACGCTCTCGTTGGCTGGCCCTCGCTTCATACTCGTCGCCAAACCCACTGGCTCCATGTCATCTACAAGACCCTGCTAGGTAAAGTCCCCCCTTATCTCAGCTCGCTGGTCACCATTGCATCTCCCACCTGTAGCACACGCTCCAGCAGGTATATCTCTCTAGTCACCCCCAGGACCAATTCTTTCTTTGGCCGCCTCTCCTTCCAGTTCTCTGCTGCCAATGACTGGAACGAACTACAAAAATCTCTCAAACTTGAAACACTTATCTCCCTCACTAGCTTTAAGCACCAACTGTCAGAGCAGCTCACAGATTACTGCACCTGTACATAGCCCACCTATAATTTAGCCCAAACAACTACCTCTTTCCCTACTGTATTTAATTTATTTATTTATTTTGCTCCTTTGCACCCCCATTATTTTTATTTCTACTTTGCACATTCTCCCATTGCAAATCTACCATTCCAGTGTTTTACTTGCTATATTGTATTTACTTTGCCACCATGGCCTTTTTGCCTTTACCTCCCTTATCTCACCTCATTTGCTCACATCGTATATAGACTTGTTTATACTGTATTGTTGACTGTATGTTTGTTTTACTCCATGTGTAACTCTGTGTCGTTGTATGTGTCTAGCTGCTTTGCTTTATCTTGGCCAGGTCGCAATTGTAAATGAGAACTTGTTCTCAACTTGCCTACCTGGTTAAATAAAGGTGAAATAAAATAAACATGGGCTATGGGTCATCTTAGGTTTCATTACGTACAGTCGAGAAGAACTACTGAATATAAGAGCAGCGTGAACTCACCATCAGTACGACCAAGAATATCATCGGAGCGGATCCTGTGTTCTGCCTTCCACCCAGGACAACGGAATGGATCTCAGCCTGCGACCCAAAACAACGACGTCGTAAAAGAGTGAAACCAAGCGGTCTTCTGGTCAGGCTCCGGAGACGGGCACATCGCGCACCACTCCCTAGCATACTACTCACCAATGTCCAGTCTCTTGACAACAAGGTTGATGAAATCCGAGCAAGGGTAGCATTCCAGAGGGACATCAGGGACTGTAACGACCAGGATGCCTTGCTCCCAGGCAGACTAAATAACTTTTTTGCCCGCTTTGAGGACAATACAGTGCCACTGACACTGCCCGCAACCAAAACATGCAGACTCTCCTTCACTGCAGCCGAGGTGAGTAAAACATTTAAACGTGTTAACCCTCGCAAGGCTGCAGGCCCAGACGGCATCTCCAGCCGCGCCCTCAGAGCATGCGCAGACCAGCTGGCTGGTGTGTTTACGGACATATTCAATCAATCCTTATCCCAGTCTGCTGTTCCCACATGCTTCAGGAGGGCCACCATTGTTCCTGTTCCCAAGAAAGCTAAGGTAACTGAACTGAACGAACCGCCCCATAGCACTCACTTCCGTCATCATGAAGCTTTGAGAGACTAGTCAAGGATCATATCACCTCCACCCTACCTGACACCCTAGACCCACTCCAATTTGCTTACAGCCCAAATAGGTCCACAGACGATGCAATCTCAACCACACTGCACACTGCCCTAACCCATCTGGACAAGAGGAATACCTATGTGAGAATGCTGTTCATTGACTAAAGCTCAGCATTTAACACCATAGTACCCTCCAAACTCGTCATCAAGCTCGAGACCCTGGGTCTCGACCCCGCCCTGTGCAACTGGGTACTGGACTTCCTGACGGGGCGCCCCCAGGTGGTGAGGGTAGGTAACAACATATCCACCCCGCTGATCGTCAACACTGGGGCCCCTCAAGGGTGCGTTCTGAGCCCTCTCCTGTACTCCCTGTTCACCCACGACTGCGTGGCCACGCACGCCTCCAACTCAATCATCAAGTTTGCGGATGACACAACAGTGGTAGGCTTGATTAACAACAACGACGAGACGGCCTACAGGGAGGAGGTGAGGGCGCTCGGAGTGTGGTGTCAGGAAAATAACCTCACACTCAACTTCAACAAAACTAAGGAGATGATTGTGGACTTCAGGAAACAGCAGAGGGAACACCCCAATATCCACATTGATGGTACAGTAGTGGAGAGGGTAGCAAGTTTTAAGTTCCTCGGCTTACACATCACAGACAAACTGAATTGGTCCACCCACACAGACAGCAACGTGAAGAAGGCACAACCTCAGGAGGCTGAAGAAATTTGGCTTGTCACCAAAAGCACTCACAAACTTCTACAGATGCACAATCGAGAGCATCCTGCCGGGCTGTATCACCGCCTGGTACGGCAACTGCTCCGCCCACAACCGTAAGGCTCTCCAGAGGGTAGTGAGGTCTGCAGAACGCATCACCGGGGGCAAACTACCTGCCCTCCAGGACACCTACACTACCCGATGTCACAAGAAGGCCATAAAGATCATCAAGGACAACAACCGCCCGAGCCACTGCCTGTTCATCCCGCTATCATCCAGAAGGCGAGGTCAGTACAGGTGCATCAAAGCTTCTATCTCAAGGCCATCAGACTGTTAAACAGCCACCACTAACATTGAGTGGCTGCTGCCAACACACTGACTCAACTCCAGCCACTTTAATAATGGGAATTGATGGGAATTTATGTAAAATATATCACTAGCCACTTTAAACAATGCTACTTAATATAATGTTTACATACCCTACATTATTTATCTCATATTTATACGTATATACTGTACTCTATATCATCTACTGCATCTTTATGTTGTACATGTATCACTAGCCACTTTAAACTATGCCACTTTGTTTACATACTCATCTCATATGTATATACTGTACTCGATACCATCTACTGCATCTTGCCTATGCCGCTCTGTACCATCACTCATTCATATATCTTTATGTACATATTCTTTATCCCTTTACACTTGTGTGTATAAGGTAGTAGTTTTGGAATTGTTAGCTAGATTACTCTTTGGTTATTACTGTATTGTCGGAACTAGAAGCACAAGCATTTCGCTACACTTGCATTAACATCTGCTAACCATGTGTATGTGACAAATAAAATTTGATTTGATTTGAAAACTTCTGAAACACGCCCTCCTCTCCCTTCCTATATAAAGCCGTGACGACAATATAACCTCCTGTTCCAAGTACATGAGGTCTGCAGCCTCTGCGTTAAAAGAACCAACATTTCAACTACAGAACTAAGCCAACCTCAGCGTGAGCTTTGGTTGCAAATGGTATGAACTTTGAACTATTATTCACTACAGAAGTTATACCTCCTAGCCGTTGAGTTAGCAACAGCAGCTGCAAACACAGTTTAGGAAGGAACAGACAGAGTTCCCCGTCTACCACACAACGACATTACTACATCGTATCCAATTTACCAGCAGAGACATTCTTCAAAGGACTCGGTTTGGCAACACGGCCTTCCATCTACCACCAACCTACCGAAGCGCAGCTCAGAGTAAATATTTATTGCATTTTCCTTTTCCAAATGGGAGGTAATTTAGAATGCACAAGATACTGTATTTACGATAGCACAGCTTCACCCTTTGTTCCTCAGTCTTCCCGCTCTTTCACTCAAACCCAGCCCTTTTTTTTTGTATAACAAGCTGTTTTCCTTTATGACGTAATTTGTAATCAAGTTATGATTAATTATGTGTATGTGTGTGTGATTAGTTAGGTATTTAGTAAATAAATAATTAAACCCAATTGTGTATTTCTGATTCAACTTGTTAGCCAGGGTTCGTGCAGATAACCAAGAATTTACAACTTTCAGATGAGACTGATGTGATGATTAATCTTGACAGCTATTGATGTAAAATATGACTAGGTCTTCAAGAGTTTATTCGGAAGATAACAGCTCTATAAATATTATTTTGTGCTGCCCTGACTCTCTCGTTAATAACATTTACATGATTAGCTCAATCAGGTAATATTAATTACTGAGAAATTATTTTATAGAATAGCATGTCACTTAATCCGGCATAGCCACTGGTCATCTACGAACATTTGAACATCGTGGCCATGTTCTGTTATAATCTCCACACGGCACAGCCAGAAGAGGACTCGCCACCCCATATAGCCTGGTTCCTCTCTAGGTTTCTTCCTAGGTTTTGGCCTTTTCTATGGAGTTTGTCCTACCCACCGTGCTTCTACATCTGAGTGTCGACGCACCTGAGTGAGTAGGGTGCGCAATTACGCAGGTACTTTGCTGAAACAGACAACTGGATTCGTTATCCCTTTCATGCCCTGCCTCTAGTCCACTTACCGATATCTGAACAAGAGAGAGCCTCAAGAGAGAAGCCACTGCCAGATTTCTGTATTGGACTGTGATCAGAGTATCCTGCTTAGGGTAATTGCGATGTTAAAACACTGATGCCCTTTGCAACCACGTACCGACAGTTGAAGTTGGAGGTTTATATACACCTGAGCCAAATACATTTAAACTCAGTTTTTCACAATTCCTGACATTTAATCCTAGTAAAAATGCCCTGTCATAATGTCACGCCCTGACCTTATAGATCCTTTTTATGTCTCTATTTGGTTTGGTCAGGGTGTGATTTGGGGTGGGTATTCTATGTTATATTATTTGTATTTCTATGTTTTGGCCAGGTAGGGTTCTCAATCAGGGACAACTGTCTATCATTATCTCTGATTGAGAACCATACTTAGGTAGCCCTTTTTTCCCACCTGTGTTTGTGGGAAGTTGATATAACCTTTAGCGTCACGTTTTGTAGTGTTTGTTTTGTTCGGCGTCATTTTCCCAAAAAATAGAAAATGTACCCTCACCTGCATGGGGTCATTGTCCATTTGGAAGACACATTTGCGACCAAGCTTTACCTTCCTGACTGATGTCTTGAGATGTTGCTTCAATATATTGTTAAGGGAATTTTTATCAATGATGACTAATTATGAATACATTTCAATCAGGACTGACTAGTCCAAATGCTATTATGTACTGTACATATATGAATTTTCTCTCTTGCTCCCATTCCCAAATGTATATAATATAGTCAGGAGTTTAGTAACAATGACGGTCTGTTCCTTTGTACAAATGAATGAACTATCTCCAGACTGCCTAGAATGCTGATTTACAGTTACTGACCTTGGCTTTAGGAGAGGAGGGAAGGCTCGAGAACTATAGGGCCTCTCTACCGGTGTCATGAAAGAGATAGAACATTTAGAAAACGCTGACGTCATTTTCAGTTTATAACCTGTGGAAAAATGTGTATGTAACCAGTACTCTCTTGAATTAAACGCTATTACCTGACTTTTAAGACTGGTCTCGATCTATTTCATGCATAATTAATGAATTTACAACTCATTAGTGAAATAGAGAGAGTGCGAATTTGGTTTTGGCTACAAAACATATAGGAATTTAGAATTCCTCTAACATATATCCACGTGATTTTTCTGCAGTGCTCCAGTCCCTCCTGCACCCCCACAACATGATGCTACCACCCCCGTGCTTTACGAGTGGAATGGAGTTCTTGGGCTTGCAAGCCTCCCACCTTTTCCCACCAAACATAGTGATGGTCATTATGGCCAAACAGTTCTATTTTTGTTTCATCAGACCAGAGGACATTTCTCCAAAAAGTACGATCTTTGTCCCCATGTGCAGTTGCAAACCGTATTCTGGCTTTTTTATGGCGGTTTTGGAGCAGTGGCTCCTTCCTTGCTGAGGGGCCTTTCAGGTTATGTCGATAATAGGACATGTATTACTGTGGATATCGATACTTTTGTACCTGTTTTCACCAGCATCTTCACAAGGTCCTTTGCTGTTGTTCTGGAATTGATTAACACTTTTCACACCAAAGTACGTTCATCTCTAGGAGACAGAACGGGTCTCCTTCCTGAGCGGTATGACGGCTGCGTGGTCCCATGGTGTTTATACTTGGGTACTATTGTTTGTACAGATGAACGTGGTACCTTCATGCGTTTGGAAATTGATGAGGATGAACCAGACTTGTGGAAGTCACCAATTTGTTTTCTGAGTTTTTTGTTTTCTGTTTTCTATTGATTTTCCCATGATGTCAAGCAAAGAGGCACTGAGTTTGAAGGTAGGCCTTGAAATACATCCATAGATACACCTCCAATTGCCTCAAGTGATGTCAATTAGCCTATCAGATGCTTCTAACGCCATGACATCATTTTCTGGAGTTTTTTCAATCTGTTTAAAGGCACAGTCAACTTAGTGTATGGAAACTTCTGGCCCACTGGAATTGTGATACAGTGAAATATAAGTTAAATAATCTGTCTGTAAACAATTGTTGGAAAAATGACTTGTGTCATGCATAAAGTAGATGTCCTAACCGACCTGACAAAACTATAGTCTGTTTACAAGAAATTTGTGGAGTGGTTGAAAAACATGTTTTAATTGACTTTTGCGACTAGCAATCCCGGATCCGGGATCGTAATCATAGCCCCAAACGAATTAGCATAACGCAGCGGACATAAATACCCCTAGAAACTTCCTATTCATGAAAATCGCAAATTAAATATATTGAGACACAGCTTAGCCTTTTGTTAATCACACTGTCATCTCAGATTTTCAAAATATGCGTTACAGCCAACGCTAGACAAGCATTTGTGTAAGTTTATCATAGCATAATGCTATGCTAGGCTCTGCTGGCAGCAGGCCACATTTTCACGCAAATAAGAAAAGCAATCCAATTAAATCATTTAACTTTGAAGAACTTCGGATGTTTTCACTCAGGAGACTCCTAGTTAGATAGCAAATGTTACTTTTTTCCCAAAATATTATTTTTGTAGGCGAAATAGCTCACGTTTGTTCATCATGCTTGCCTGAGAAATCGACCGAAAAATGCTACCACTACAACGCCAAACTTTTTTCCAAATTAGCTCCATAATATCGACAGAAACACGGCAAACGTTGTTTAGGATCCATCCTCAAGGTGTTTTTAACATATATATTCGATAATATATCCGTCGAGGCAATTGGTTTCTCATAAGAAGCGATTGGAAAAATGGCTACCTCAGCATTTTACGCAAGATTTTCTGCAGGAGACACCATGTGACCACTTGCTAAATATGGTCCCTTACGGCTATTCTTCAATGGAAATGGGTAAAAAGACGTCACAATGCTGTAGACACCATGGGGAATACGTGGAACACGTAAGCTCATTCGTAGCTCATTCACAGCCATATAAGGAGTCATTGGCATGAGGCGGTTTCAAAAAATGCGGCACTTCCTGATTGGATTTTAATCTGGGTTTTGCCTGTAACATCAGTTCTGTTGCACTCACAGACAATATCTTTGCAGTTTTGGAAACGTCAGAGTGTTTTCTATCCAAACCTGTCAATCATATGCATAGCCGAGCATCTTTTCGTGACAAAATATCTTGTTTAAAACGGGAACATTTTTCATCCCAAAATTTAAATATCGCCCCCTATTATTATGCGATTTGTGAAGCACGTGTGTACTCCCAAACAAAGGGCTGGAATACTTATTGACATTTCAGCTTTAATTGTTGTATAACATTAGTTTTTTTTTACCTTGATATTATGGGATATTGTGTGTAGATCATCGACACTAAATCTAAATGTAATCAATTTAATCAACAAAATGTGTTAAAAATTATGAATACTTTCTGATGTAGACAAAGTGTCATGACACTTTGGACTGTATTTGTCATTGTTTACGGTGTGTGTGTGTATCAACGGGGGACTGAGTACATGGGATTAATTCAGATTATGTGCACATGCCTACATTTGTGTTTGTGTGTGTGTGTGTGTGTTTTACCAGATTTACCAGCTTAATGGCTAACAGCATCTACTCTACTCCCTCTGCAGAGACAGACAGAGCCCCGGGCCACAATTACCAGGACTCCATTTTTGTTGTTTAAATTGTCTCCTTATAATAATCTTAAAGGATGGAAGAGAGAGAGAGTTCCCAATGTGAAAATAATTAACACAAAATCTGAATTAATCCCATGTACTCAGTCCCCCGTTGATTTGACTAGCATCAGCCAATCAGGCACTTCCCCTGAATTATTATATCCTTAAGTCATTATTACCCTGAAGACCCTTTCAGAGGGTTTTAACACGGGTTCTATTGTGTTGTGTCTTAGAAAGACTGCAACTATAGCGGTCTGAATTCTCTATGTACACATAAAATTAAATTAAACTACAGGAAACGATTTGACTGCTGGGGGGGGGGGACCAAAACCTAAAACCATTGACAAAGAATTGATGAAAAAAACATTGTATAATTGTTTATTTATAATATTTTCGTGAAGGTTTCAGAACTACATATTTCAGATTATTCCACATTTATCTCTTTCATCAGACTGAAACAGCTTTATGATCAGTAAACATCAATTGATCGTTTCAGATACGTGAAGGTAACCTATCCATTTGGCATGTAGATAGCTAGCATATAGATAGCTAGCTAAGCAAAAAAATGTGTCATTTAGCTTGCTTCATAAGAAACGGGGCGGCAGGTTAGAGGCAGGTAGTCTAGTGGTTAGAGGCAGGTAGCCTAGTGGTTAGAGCAGGTAGCCTAGTGGTTAGAGGCAGGTAGTCTAGTGGTTAGAGCAGGTAGTCTAGTGGTTAGAGCAGGTAGCCTACTGGTTAGAGGTAGGTCGTCTAGTGGTTAGAGCAGGTAGCCTAGTGGTTAGAGCAGGTAGTCTAGTGGTTAGAGCAGGTAGCCTAGTGGTTAGAGGCAGGTAGTCTAGTGGTTAGAGGCAGGTAGCCTAGTGGTTAGAGCAGGTAGCCTACTGGTTAGAGGTAGGTCGTCTAGTGGTTAGAGCAGGTAGCCTAGTGGTTAGAGCAGGTAGTCTAGTGGTTAGAGCAGGTAGTCTAGTGGTTAGAGCAGGTAGCCTAGTGGTTAGAGCACGTAGCCCGGTGGTTAGAGGCAGGTAGTCTAGTGGTTAGAGGCAGGTAGTCTAGTGGTTAGAGCAGGGGGTCTAGTGGTTAGAGCAGATAGTCTAGTGGTTAGAGGTAGGTCATCTAGTGGTTAGAGCAGGTAGCCTAGTGGTTAGAGCAGGTAGTCTAGTGGTTAGAGCAGGTAGTCTAGTGGTTAGAGCAGGTAGTCTAGTGGTTAGAGGTAGGTCGTCTAGTGGTTAGAGCAGGTAGCCTAGTGGTTAGAGCAGGTAGCCTAGTGGTTAGAGCAGGTAGTCTAGTGGTTAGAGCAGGTAGCCTAGTGGTTAGAGGCAGGTAGCCTAGTGGTTAGAGGCAGGTAGCCTAGTGGTTAGAGGCAGGTAGTCTAGTGGTTAGAGCAGGGGGTCTAGTGGTTAGAGCAGATAGTCTAGTGGTTAGAGGTAGGTCATCTAGTGGTTAGAGCAGGTAGCCTAGTGGTTAGAGCAGGTAGTCTAGTGGTTAGAGCAGGTAGTCTAGTGGTTAGAGCAGGTAGTCTAGTGGTTAGAGGTAGGTCGTCTAGTGGTTAGAGCAGGTAGCCTAGTGGTTAGAGCAGGTAGCCTAGTGGTTAGAGCAGGTAGTCTAGTGGTTAGAGCAGGTAGCCTAGTGGTTAGAGGCAGGTAGCCTAGTGGTTAGAGGCAGGTAGCCTAGTGGTTAGAGGCAGGTAGTCTAGTGGTTAGAGCAGGTAGTCTAGTGGTTAGAGCAGGTAGCCTACTGGTTAGAGGTAGGTCGTCTAGTGGTTAGAGCAGGTAGTCTAGTGGTTAGAGCAGGTAGCCTAGTGGTTAGAGCACGTAGCCTGGTGGTTAGAGGCAGGTAGTCTAGTGGTTAGAGGCAGGTAATCTAGTGGTTAGAGCAGGTAGTCTAGTGGTTAGAGCAGGTAGTCTAGTGGTTAGAGGTAGGTCGTCTAGTGGTTAGAGCAGGTAGCCTAGTGGTTAGAGCAGGTAGCCTAGTGGTTAGAGCAGGTAGTCTAGTGGTTAGAGCAGGTAGCCTAGTGGTTAGAGGCAGGTAGCCTAGTGGTTAGAGCAGGTAACCTGGTGGTTAGAGCAGGTAACCTGGTGGTTAGAGCAGGTAGCCTAGTGGTTAAAGCAGGTAGCCTGGTGGTTAAAGCAGGTAACTTGGTGGTTAGAGCAGGTAACCTGGTGGTTAGAGCAGGTAACTTGGTGGTTAGAGCAGGTAACTTGGTGGTTAGAGCAGGTAACCTGGTGGTTAGAACAGGTAGCCTAGTGGTTAAAGCAGGTAGCCTAGTGGTTAGAGCAGGTAACCTGGTGGCTAGAGCAGGTAACCTGGTGGTTAGAGCAGGTAACCTGGTGGTTAGAGCAGGTAACCTGGTGGTTAGAGCAGGTAGCCTCTAGGCTTTTAGAAAGAGCTTGACATCAGCAAGTCCTGGTAAAGTTGTCAGTCGGACTGCTGTTATCATCACGATAGATGACTCTAGTTTATCCCCTGAAAGTTAGCCTGTCAACTAGTCATATTGACGTGAACTGTTATTAGCTTGTCTACTAGCCATATCAACGTGAGCTGTTATTAGCTTGTCAACTAGCCATATTGATGTGAGCTGTTATTAGCTTCTCAACTAGCCGTATTGACGTGAGCTGTTATTAGCTTGTGAACTAGCCATATCAACGTGAGCTGTTATTAGCTTGTCAACTAGCCATATCGACGTGAGCTGTTATTAGCTTGTCAACTAGCCGTATTGACGTGAGCTGTTATTAGCTTGTCAACTAGCCATATCAACGTGAGCTGTTATTAGCTTGTCAACTAGCCATATTGATGTGAGCTGTTATTAGCCTGTCAACTAGCCATATTGATGTGAGCTGTTATTAGCTTGTCAACTAGCCATATCAACGTGAGCTGTTATTAGCTTGTCAACTAGCCATATTGATGTGAGCTGTTATTAGCTTGTCAACTAGCCATATTGATGTGAGCTGTTATTAGCTTGTCAACTAGCCATATTGATGTGAGCTGTTATTAGCTTGTCAACTAGCCATATTGATGTAAGCTGTTATTAGCTTGTCAACTAGCCATATCAACGTGAGCTGTTATTAGCTTGTCAACAAGCCATATTGATGTGAGCTGTTATTAGCTTGTCAACTAGCCATATCAACGTGAGCTGTTATTAGCCTGTCAACTAGCCATATTGATGTGAGCTGTTATTAGCTTGTCAACTAGCCATATTTTTGTGAGCTGTTATTAGCTTGTCAACTAGCCATATTGATGTGAGCTGTTATTAGCTTGTCAACTAGCCATATCAACGTGAGCTGTTATTAGCTTGTCAACTAGCCGTATTGATGTGAGCTGTTATTAGCTTGTCAACTAGCCATATCAACGTGAGCTGTTATTAGCTTGTCAACTAGCCATATTGATGTGAGCTGTTATTAGCCTGTCAACTAGCCGTATTGATGTGAGCTATTATTAGCTTGTCAACTAGCCATATCAACGTGAGCTGTTATTAGCTTGTCAACTAGCCATATTGATGTGAGCTGTTATTAGCCTGTCAACTAGCCATATTGATGTGAGCTGTTATTAGCTTGTCAACTAGCCATATTGATGTGAGCTGTTATTAGCTTGTCAACTAGCCATATTGATGTGAGCTGTTATTAGCTTGTCAACTAGCCATATCAACGTGAGCTGTTATTAGCTTGTCAACTAGCCATATTGATGTGAGCTGTTATTAGCCTGTCAACTAGCCATATTGATGTGAGCTGTTATTAGCTTGTCAACTAGCCATATTGATGTGAGCTGTTATTAGCTTGTCAACTAGCCATATTGATGTGAGCTGTTATTAGCTTGTCAACTAGCCATATTGATGTGAGCTGTTATTAGCTTGTCAACTAGCCATATTGATGTGAGCTGTTATTAGCTTGTCTACTAGCCATATCAACGTGAGCTGTTATTAGCTTGTCAACTAGCCATATTGATGTGAGCTGTTATTAGCCTGTCAACTAGCCATATTGATGTGAGCTGTTATTAGCTTGTCAACAAACCACATAGTTCTTATGTGGTTATCTTTGTTCTAAGTTTTGTGTAACAAAACAACGTCTCTCAATAATACTGCACGTTAAAAAACGTTATACCACGGAGATATGACGGGATCAAAACATCATGATAATTATGATTCCAACGTTCTGGAATAGTTTAGTACCATTTCATATGACGCAAACAAATATTTCAGCTCTACCATTCTAAAGAACTCGCTGGCGCCTGTTTTTTTTAATAATGTTTATAAAATCAGTTGTGTCTAAGAAACAGAAAATATTTTAAGAAACAACAACTGGACTCTTTTATGCAACAATGTCCATTTCACTTTCACGCTCATATCACATTTGGCAGCAGTAATCCCCCCCCCCCCCCCCCCCCCCCCCCCCAAAATGGAATGAAATAAAATATATGAAATATACATGTACACTTATCATTCCTGTTTCTCTCTCTCCTTCTTCTTCTCTGTCTGTCTAGAAGCCTGTTTCTCTCTCCTTCTTCTTCTCTGTCTGTCTAGAAGCCTGTTTCTCTCTCCTTCTTCTTCTCTGTCTTTCTAGAAGCCTGTTTCTCTCTTCTTCTTCTTCTTCTTCTTCTCTGTCTGTCTAGAAGCCTGTTTCTCTCTTCTTCTTCTCTGTCTGTCTAGAAGCCTGTTTCTCTGTTCTTCTTCTTCTCTGTCTGTCTAGAAGCCTGTTTATCTCTCCTTCTTCTTCTTCTTCTCTGTCTGTCTAGAAGCCTGTTTCTCTCTCCTTCTCCTTCTTCTTCTCTTTCTGTCTAGAAGCCTGTTTCTCTCTTCATCTTCTCTGTCTGTCTAGAAGCCTGTTTCTCTCTTCATCTTCTCTGTCTGTCTAGAAGCCTGTTTCTCTCTCCTTCTCCTTCTTCTTCTCTGTCTGTCTAGAAGCCTGTTTCTCTCTTCATCTTCTCTGTCTGTCTAGAAGCCTGTTTCTCTCTCCTTCTTCTTCTTCTTCTCTGTCTGTCTAGAAGCCTGTTTCTCTCTTCTTCTTCTTCTTCTTCTTCTCTGTCTGTCTAGAAGACTGTTTCTATCTCCTTCTCCTTCTTCTTGTCTGTCTGTCTAGAAGCATGTTTCTCTCTTCTTCTTCTTCTCTCTCTGTCTAGAAGCCTGTTTCTCTCTCCTTGTCCTTCTTCTTCTCTGTCTGTCTAGAAGCATGTTTCTCTCTTCTTCTTCTCTCTCTGTCTAGAAGCATGTTTCTCTCTCCTTCTTCTTCTCTCTCTGTCTAGAAGCCTGTTTCTCTCTTCTTCTTCTTCTTCTTCTTCTTCTTCTTCTTCTTCTTCTTCTTCTTCTTCTTCTTCTTCTCTGTCTGTCTAGAAGCCTGTTTCTCTCTCCTTCTCCTTCTTCTTCTCTGTCTGTCTAGAAGCCCGTTTCTCTCTCCTTCTTCTTCTTCTCTGTCTGTCTAGAAGCCTGTTTCTCTCTTCTTCTTCTTCTCTGTCTGTCTAGAAGCCTATTTCTCTCTTCTTCTTCTTCTTCTTCTTCTTCTTCTTCTTCTTCTTCTCTGTCTGTCTAGAAGCCTGTTTCTCTCTCCTTCTTCTTCTTCTTTTCTGTCTGTCTAGAAGCCTGTTTCTCTCTCCTTCTCCTTCTTCTTCTCTGTCTGTCTAGAAGCCCGTTTTTCTCTCCTTCTTCTTCTTCTCTGTCTGTCTAGAAGCCTGTTTCTCTCTTCTTCTTCTTCTTCTTCTTCTTCTCTGTCTGTCTAGAAGCCTGTTTCTCTCTTCATCTTCTCTGTCTGTCTAGAAGCCTTTTTCTCTCTTCATCTTCTCTGTCTGTCTAGAAGCCTGTTTCTCTCTCCTTCTTCTTCTTCTCTGTCTGTCTAAAAGCCTGTTTCTCTCTTCTTCTTCTTCTCTGTCTGTCTAGAAGCCTGTTTCTCTCTCCTTCTCCTTCTTCTTCTCTGTCTGCCTAGAAGCCTGTTTCTCTCTTCATCTTCTCTGTCTGTCTAGAAGCATGTTTCTCTCTCCTTCTTCTTCTCTGTCTGTCTAGAAGCCTGTTTCTCTCTTCATCTTCTCTGTCTGTCTAGAAGCCTGTTTTTCTCTCCTTCTTCTTCTTCTCTGTCTGTCTAGAAGCCTGTTTCTCTCTCCTTCTTCTCTGTCTGTCTAGAAGCCTGTTTCTCTCTTCATCTTCTCTGTCTGTCTAGAAGCATGTTTCTCTCTCCTTCTTCTTCTCTGTCTGTCTATCAGTCAGTTTGTTTTTCTAACCCATCTCTTTTATCTCTCCCCCAGCGGATGACGGTTGTGGGGGAACGTTACGAGGCCAGAGCGGTGTGATCACCAGCCCCAACTACCCAGGGGAGTACAGCAACAATGCAGACTGTACCTGGACCGTCCTGGCTGAGCCTGGAGACACCATCGCCCTGGTCTTCTCTGACTTTACACTGGAGGACGACTATGACCTGCTGGAGGTCAGCGGCACAGACGGATCCTCTCAGTGGTGAGTACCCAGCCGGGGTGCTTCCATGTGGGGGAGGGATTGGGATGGGGTGGCGTATGATGGTTTATGGTCGGTAAACTGCTGGAGGTAGGGGTGCTGAGGAGAACTCTAAGCGGTGAGTACACAGCCCGAGGGGGATGTTTTCTGGGGAGGGGACGGAGAGAGGGTGGGGGTATGGTGGTTTATGGTTGGGTGCTGAGGAGAACTCTAAGCGGTGAGTACCCAGCCGGGGTGCTTCGATGTGGGGGAGGGATTGGTTGATGTGTATGGTCGTGGTTGGTTGCTCAACTGCTGGAGGTCAGGTTGTCTCAGTGGTGAGTACCCAGCCCAGGGGGACGAGGAGATGGTGGGGCTTGGTGCTGGTTAAAATATTTACTATGATCTGCAGGAAATCAGTCCTGTCTCTGTCTTAATTTGATGAGTGATTACAATCTTGTTCCTTGGATTGTCAAAAGCTGTAAATGATCCCAGGATCGGATCTCTAAAGCAGCGTTGTTCATGTGTGTCTTCTACTTATGTTATTATCTTCTGAATGACGAGATGACGCTCTTGTCTCACGGCTCACGGGACGTCTCAGTGTCCTCCTACCTGTTGATTTGGCTGTTTGATGGATGATCTGATTGGGCTACTCAGTTGTGTGTGTGTGTGTGTGTGTGTGTGTGTGTGTGTGTGTGTGTGTGTGTGCGCGTGCGTGCGTGCGTGCGGGATTATCAGTCTGAAGAAAATAGATATATGAGTTATACAATCTGAACGGAAAGACACACACACACACACACACACACACATACATATACAAGACTATTAGGAGTAGCACAAGATATTTCGCAGTTCGACTGCTGACAATGCATGTAGCGTGTGGACATTTAGGCCACCGCAAGTTGGTAGATACGAGTCCAGCTCACTGAGCTACCTGAGGGTATAAGATGCCTGCAATTTGCACGGTGTACAACGTGCATGATAACGCACAGAAACTGGCTCACTGTTTTCCTAAAATGAATCGCCATGGTAATGCAATGCCGCAGCAGATGCTGTGGAAGGAATGCCCAGATGGTACAGGATATACAGCCATATCACTAGATACACCGAGGTGATGCGTACGGAGCCGTCACGTGCCCCACCGCCGTGCCAGGGTGCGTACTGCGTGTAGAACGTGAAGCGAAGATAAAAACGAACACCTGAAAAGTGGGCGCACATTTGACTAAGCCTCTTTTTTTGGTGTCGTCTGATGCCCGAGGAGAGGCTCTCAGGTTTCTTCTGAAATGACTCGGCTTCATTTAAAAAAAAAAAATTTTATGACAGTTTTTACGAGCGAGAACCATAAAAATAGCACTTACTGGGGATTTTAACTTGTTATAGTCTGCCAATCAAAGCAAAGCAGGGCTATCACAGAGGCTTCATGTGCAGCAAGTGAAGTGGGGGATTCGTAGGTGATTCGCGGATGATTTGTAACCAATGCCAAATGGAATTAAAACGACACAGTGAAGTTGGCTAAATGAGAAGGCTACAGTGTTCAACCAACCGGTAGGCTGTTGTTTCATCTGAATGGAGTTGTTGTATGACAAGGACACGAAGCTCAACAAAATAGCCTCAATTAGCCATGCTAGCTAACTTAGCTGGTTAGTGTAACTAGCTTCTTTACATCCCATGTAATGCAGTCAAGACAAGACACTGGATGAGTTCAGATGATAGATAAACTATCAAGGCAAAAAAAGATTGTCTAACTTGTGCGAGTCGGTTTGGTTACTCTCTGTCGGTATCAATTCAATTCAAGGGTCTTTATTGGCATGGGAAACATGTGTTAACATTGCCAAAGCAAGTGAGGTAGATAATATATAAAGTAAATATATAAAGTGAAATAAACAATAAAAATTAACAGTAAACGTTACACATACAGAAGTTTCAAAACAATAAAGACATTACAAATGTCATATTATATATATATATATATACAGTGTTTTAACAATGTACAAATGGTTAAAGGACACAAGATAAAATAAATAAGCATAAATATGGGTTGTATGTATCTCTCTCTCTCTCTCTCTCTCTCTGTCTCTCTCTCTGTCTCTCTCTCTCTCTCTCTCTCTCTCAAAAAAGTTTGTCTAACTTTGGTTACTCTCTCTCTCTCTCTCTCTCTGTCTCTCTCTCTCTCTGTCTCTCTCTCTGTCTCTCTCGCTCTCTCTATCTCTTTCTCTCTCTCTCTCTGTCTCTCTCTCTGTGTCTCTCTCTCTGTCTCTCTCTGTGTCTCTCTCTCTGTCTCTCTCTCTCTCTCTCTCTCTCTCTCTCTCTCTCTCTCTCTCTCTCTATGTCTGTTGGTCTTTAGCTTTCGCTATATGTCTTCTCTCTCTCTTCATTCAAAAAGGGAGCTCCCACAGAGCGAGAAGGAGATGGAGAGTAAGCGAGACATGGTGCGTGATTGAGGAGAAAGAAGTAGGATATCAACCTTTCCTCTCCATCCCTCCCGTCATTCCAGCATGTGTGTGCATGGTCACTGCTGTAATTGAAACAGGCATTTAGCAGAGAGAGGTAGGACACAGACAGGGACCAATACCACATTGGGCTGACCTTCAGAACACTCTAAAGACCGTGTGTGTCTGTATCTATGCTTCAGTCATGGATAATGAACTTGTGCAAATGCACCAGAATATTAAGCAATGGAGGACAGCGTTAGACAGTCTGGAGAAGAGAGAGAGAGAATGAGGTGGAAGTTTATACAGGAACAATACTGGAGAACCATTGATGGAGAAGAGAGAGGAGGAGAAGAGCGAGGAGGAGAAGAGAGAGAGAGAGAATAAGAAAGGAAAGAAAGAAGAGGAGAGGGGTGAAGGATATGAATAATCATTATTGGGGAACAATGATGTTGGACCACTGATGAAGAAGAGGAAGAATGGAAGGAGGGAGAGATAATGGAAGGAGAGAGAGAGAATGGAAGGAGAGAGAGAGAATGGAAGGAGAGAGAGAGAATGGAAGGAGAGAGAGAGATAATGGAAGGAGAGAAAGAGAATGGAAGGAGCGAGAGAGAATGGAAGGAGAGAGAGAGAATGGAAGGAGAGAGAGAGAATGGAAGGAGAGAGAGAGAATGGAAGGAGAGAGAGAGAATGGAAGGAGAGAGAGAATGGAAGGAGAGAGAGAGAATGGAAGGAGGGAGAGAGAATGAAAGGAGAGAGAGATAATGGAAGGAGAGAGAGAGAATGGAAGGAGAGAGAGAATAGGAGAGAGAGAGAATTAAAGGAGAGAGAGAGAATGGAAGGAGAGAGAGAATGGAAGGAGGGAGAGAGAATGAAAGGAGAGAGAGATAATGGAAGGAGAGAGAGAATGGTAAGGGGACTAGCATCACTATTCAGGTAACTAAATGCTAGACCCCAGACCCCATTATGTGGTCTGTTAACTAGGCAGTGTAACAGACATCCTAGACCCCAGACCCCATTATGTGGTCTGTTGACTAGGCAGTGTAACAGACATCCTAGACCCCAGACCTCAGTATGTGGTCTGTTGACTAGGCAGTGTAACAGACATCCTAGATCCCAGACCCCATTATGTGGTCTGTTGACTAGGC
Source organism: Oncorhynchus mykiss (assembly GCF_057628025.1). Lineage (NCBI taxonomy): Eukaryota > Metazoa > Chordata > Actinopteri > Salmoniformes > Salmonidae > Oncorhynchus > Oncorhynchus mykiss. The sequence continues at coordinate 79,262,511 of NC_143039.1, forward strand.
AGTGTAACATACATCCTAGATCCCAGACCCCATTATGTGGTCTGTTGACTAGGCAGTGTAACAGACATCCTAGACCCCAGACCTCAGTATGTGGTCTGTTGACTAGGCAGTGTAACAGACATCCTAGACCCCAGACCCCATTATGTGGTCTGTTGACTAGGCAGTGTAACATACATCCTAGACCCCAGACCTCAGTATGTATCCTGGACCCTACCATTATAGTACATTATAATACCTCAAACCTGGGGTAACACATTATTCTACCATTATAGTACATTATAATACCTCAAACCTGGGGTAACACATTATTCTACCATTATAGTACATTATAATACCTCAAACCTGGGGTAACACATTATTCTACCATTATAGTACATTATCGTACCTCAAACCTGGGGTAACACATTATTCTACCATTATAGTACATTATAATACCTCAAACCTGGGGTAACACATTATTCTACCATTATAGTACATTATAATACCTCAAACCTGCGGTAACACATTATTCTACCATTATAGTACATTATCGTACCTCAAACCTGGGGTAACACATTATTCTACCATTATAGTACATTATCGTACCTCAAACCTGGGGTAACACATTATTCTACCATTATAGTACATTATCGTACCTCAAACCTGGGGTAACACATTATTCTACTGTTATAGTGTCGCTAACCAGAGGGAACACAATAGTCTTCTACCTCAATCAGCCTGACTAACTGGTGTCTGTTTATAGCCTCACTACTGTATATAGCCTCTCTACTGTATATAGCCTCTCTACTGTATATAGCCTCTACTGTATATAGCCTCTACTGTATATAGCCTCTCTACTGTATATAGCCTCTCTACTGTATATAGCATCTCTACTGTATATAGCCTCTACTGTATATAGCCTCTACTGTATATAGCCTCTCTACTGTATATAGCCTCGACTGTATATAGCCTCTCTACTGTATATAACCTCTCTACTGTATAGAGCCTCTACTGTATATAGCCTCTCTACTGTATATAGCCTCTCTACTGTATATAGCCTCTCTACTGTATATAGCCTCGACTGTATATAGCCTCTCTACTGTATATAACCTCTCTACTGTATATAGCCCATCTACTGTATAGAGCCTCTCTACTGTATATAGCCTCTACTGTATATAGCCTCTACTGTATATAGCCTCTCTACTGTATATATCCTCTCTACTGTATATAACCTCTCTACTGTATATAGCCTCTACTCTATATTGCCTCTCTACTGTATAGAGCCTCTACTGTATATAGCCTCTCTACTGTATATAGCCTCTACTGTATATAGCCTCTACTGTATATAGCCTCTACTGTATATAGCCTCTACTGTATATAGCCTCTCTACTGTATATATCCTCTCTACTGTATATAACCTCTCTACTGTATATAGCCTCTACTCTATATTGCCTCTCTACTGTATACAGCCTCTCTACTGTATATATCCTATCTACTGTATATAGCCTCTCTACTGTATATAGCCTCTCTACTGTATATATCCTATCTACTGTATACAGCCTCTCTACTGTATATAGCCTCTCAACTGTATATAGCCTCTCTACTGTATAAAGCCTCTCTACTGTATATAACCTCTCTACTGTATATAGCCTCTCTACTGTATATAGCATATCTACTGTATATAGCCTCTCTACTGTATATAGCATCTCTACTGTATATAGCCTCTCTACTGTATATAGCCCCTCTACTGTATGTAGTCTCTCTACTGTATATAGCCTCTACTGTATACAGTCACTCATGTATATAGCCTCTCTACTGTATAGAGCCTCTCTACTGTATATAGCCTCTACTGTATATAGCCTCTCTACTGGATATAGCCTCTCTACCGGATATAGCCTCTCTACTGTATATAGCCTCTCTACTGTATATAGCCTCTATACTGTATATAGCCTCTACTGTATATAGCCTCTCTACTGTATATAGCCTCTCTACTGTATATAGCCTCTACTGTATATAGCCTCTACTGTATATAACCTCTACTGTATATAGCCTCTCTACTGTATATAGCCTCTCTACTGTATATAGCCTCTCTACTGTATATAGCCTCTCTACTGTATATAGCCTCTACTGTATATAGCCTCTACTGTATATAACCTCTGCTGTATATAGCCTCTCTACTGTATATAGCCTCTCTACTGTATATAGCCTCTACTGTATATAGCCTCTCTACTGTATATAGCCTCTACTTCTATATAGCCTCTCTACTGTATATAGCCTCTCTACTGTATATAGCCTCTACTGTATATAGCCTCTCTACTGTATATAGCCTCTCTACTGTATATAGCCTCTACTGTATATAGCCTCTACTGTATATAACCTCTACTGTATATAGCCTCTCTACTGTATATAGCCTGTCTACTGTATATAGCCTCTACTGTATATAGCCTCTCTACTGTATATAGCCTCTACTTCTATATAGCCTCTACTGTATATAGCCTCTCTACTGTATATAGCCTCTACTTCTATATAGCCTCTCTACTGTATATAGCCTCTCTACTGTATATAGCCTCTCTACTGTATATAACCTCTACTGTATATAGCCTCTCTACTGTATATAGCCTCTCTACTGTATATAGCCTCTACTTTATATAGCCTCTCCACTGTATATAGCCTCTACTTCTATATAGCCTCTCTACTGTATATAGCCCCTCTACTGTATATAGCCTCTACTGTATATAGCCTCTACTGTATATAGCCTCTACTGTATATATCCTGTCTTTTTACTGTTGTTTTATTTCTTTACTTACCTATTGTTCACCTAACACCTTTCTTACACTATTGGTTAGAGCCAGTCAGGAAGCATTTCACTGTAAGGTCTTCTACACCTGTTGTATTCAGCATTTCACTGTAAGGTCTACTACACCTGTTGTATTCAGCATTTCACTGTAAGGTCTTCTACACCTGTTGTATTCAGCATTTCACTGTAAGGTCTACTACACCTGTTGTATTCAGCATTTCACTGTAAGGTCTACTACACCTGTTGTATTCAGCATTTCACTGTAAGGTCTACTACACCTGTTGTATTTAGCATTTCACTGTAAGGTCTTCTACACCTGTTGTATTCAGCATTTCACTGTGAGGTCTACTACACCTGTTGTATTCAGCATTTCACTGTAAGGTCTACCACACCTGTTGTATTCAGCATTTCACTGTAAGGTCTACTACACCTGTTGTATTCAGCATTTCACTGTGAGGTCTACGACACCTGTTGTATTCAGCATTTCACTGTAAGGTCTACTACACCTGTTGTATTCAGCATTTCACTGTGAGGTCTACGACACCTGTTGTATTCAGCATTTCACTGTAAGGTCTACTACACCTGTTGTATTCAGCATTTCACTGTAAGGTCTACTATACCTGTTGTATTCAGCATTTCACTGTAAGGTCTACTACACCTGTTGTATTCATCATTTCACTGTGAGGTCTACTACACCTGTTGTATTCAGCATTTCACTGTGAGGTCTACTACACCTGTTGTATTCATCATTTCACTGTAAGGTCTACTACACCTGTTGTATTCAGCATTTCACTGTAAGGTCTACTATACCTGTTGTATTCAGCATTTCACTGTAAGGTCTACTACACCTGTTGTATTCATAATTTCACTGTGAGGTCTACTACACCTGTTGTATTCAGCATTTCACTGTGAGGTCTACTACACCTGTTGTATTCAGCATTTCACTGTGAGGTCTACTACACCTGTTGTATTCAGCATTTCACTGTGAGGTCTACTACACCTGTTGTATTCATCATTTCGCTGTGAGGTCTACTACACCTGTTGTATTCAGCATTTCACTGTTGTCTACTACACCTGTTGTATTCAGCATTTCACTGTAAGGTCTACTACACCTGTTGTATTCTGCATTTCACTGTGAGGTCTACTACACCTGTTGTATTCAGCATTTCACTGTGAGGTCTACTACACCTGTTGTATTCAGCATTTCACTGTGAGGTCTACTACACCTGTTGTATTCAGCATTTCACTGTGAGGTCTACTACACCTGTTGTATTCTGCATTTCACTGTAAGGTCTTCTACACCTGTTGTATTCAGCATTTCACTGTAAGGTCTACTACACCTGTTGTATTCAGCATTTCACTGTAAGGTCTACTACACCTGTTGTATTCGGCATTTCACTGCGAGGTCTACTACACCTGTTGTATTCACCATTTCACTGTAAGGTCTACTACACCTGTTGTATTCATAATTTCACTGTGAGGTCTACTACACCTGTTGTATTCAGCATTTCACTGTAAGGTCTACTACACCTGTTGTATTCTGCATTTCACTGTGAGGTCTACTACACCTGTTGTATTCAGCATTTCACTGTGAGGTCTACTACACCTGTTGTATTCAGCATTTCACTGTGAGGTCTACTACACCTGTTGTATTCAGCATTTCACTGTGAGGTCTACTACACCTGTTGTATTCTGCATTTCACTGTAAGGTCTTCTACACCTGTTGTATTCAGCATTTCACTGTAAGGTCTACTACACCTGTTGTATTCGGCATTTCACTGCGAGGTCTACTACACCTGTTGTATTCACCATTTCACTGTAAGGTCTACTACACCTGTTGTATTCATAATTTCACTGTGAGGTCTACTACACCTGTTGTATTCAGCATTTCACTGTGAGGTCTACTACACCTGTTGTATTCAGCATTTCACTGTGAGGTCTACTACACCTGTTGTATTCAGCATTTCACTGTGAGGTCTACTACACCTGTTGTATTCATCATTTCGCTGTGAGGTCTACTACACCTGTTGTATTCAGCATTTCACTGTTGTCTACTACACCTGTTGTATTCAGCATTTCACTGTAAGGTCTACTACACCTGTTGTATTCTGCATTTCACTGTGAGGTCTACTACACCTGTTGTATTCAGCATTTCACTGTGAGGTCTACTACACCTGTTGTATTCAGCATTTCACTGTGAGGTCTACTACACCTGTTGTATTCAGCATTTCACTGTGAGGTCTACTACACCTGTTGTATTCTGCATTTCACTGTAAGGTCTTCTACACCTGTTGTATTCAGCATTTCACTGTAAGGTCTACTACACCTGTTGTATTCGGCATTTCACTGCGAGGTCTACTACACCTGTTGTATTCACCATTTCACTGTAAGGTCTACTACACCTGTTGTATTCAGCATTTCACTGTGAGGTCTACTACACCTGTTGTATTCATCATTTCACTGTAAGGTCTACTACACCTGTTGTATTCAACATTTCACTGTAAGGTCTACTACACCTGTTGTATTCAGCATTTCACTGTAAGGTCTACTATACCTGTTGTATTCAGCATTTCACTGTGAGGTCTACTACACCTGTTGTATTCAGCATTTCACTGTAAGGTCTACTACACCTGTTGTATTCAGCATTTCACTGTAAGGTCTACTATACCAGTTGTATTCAGCATTTCACTGTAAGGTCTACTACACCTGTTGTATTCATCATTTCACTGTGAGGTCTACTACACCTGTTGTATTCAGCATTTCACTGTGAGGTCTACTACACCTGTTGTATTCAGCATTTCACTGTAAGGTCTACTACACCTGTTGTATTCAGCATTTCACTGTAAGGTCTACTATACCTGTTGTATTCAGCATTTCACTGTAAGGTCTACTACACCTGTTGTATTCATCATTTCACTGTGAGGTCTACTACACCTGTTGTATTCAGCATTTCACTGTGAGGTCTACTATACCTGTTGTATTCATAATTTCACTGTAAGGTCTACCACACCTGTTGTATTCAGCATTTCACGGTAAGGTCTACTACACCTGTTGTATTCAGCATTTCACTGTAAGGTCTACTACACCTGTTGTATTCAGCATTTCACTGTGAGGTCTACTACACCTGTTGTATTCAGCATTTCACTGTGAGGTCTACTACACCTGTTGTATTCAGCATTTCACTGTGAGGTCTACTACACCTGTTGTATTCAGCATTTCACTGTGAGGTCTACTACACCTGTTGTATTCAGCATTTCACTGTGAGGTCTACTACACCTGTTGTATTCAGCATTTCACTGTAAGGTCCACTACACCTGTTGTATTCAGCATTTCACTGTAAGGTCTACCTGTTGTATTCAGCATTTCACTGTAAGGTCTACAACACCTGTTGTATTCATCATTTCATTGTAAGGTCTACTACACCTGTTGTATTCAGCATTTCACTGTGAGGTCTACTACACCTGTTGTATTCAGCATTTCACTGTGAGGTCTACTACACCTGTTGTATTCAGCATTTCACTGTGAGGTCTACTATACCTGTTGTATTCATCATTTCACTGTGAGGTCTACTACACCTGTTGTATTCAGCATTTCACTGTGAGGTCTACTACACCTGTTGTATTCAGCATTTCACTGTGAGGTCTTCTACACCTGTTGTATTCAGCATTTCACTGTGAGGTCTACTACACCTGTTGTATTCATCATTTCATTGTAAGGTCTACTACACCTGTTGTATTCAGCATTTCACTGTGAGGTCTACTACACCTGTTGTATTCATCATTTCATTGTAAGGTCTACTACACCTGTTGTATTCAGCATTTCATTGTGAGGTCTACTACACCTGTTGTATTCATCATTTCACTGTGAGGTCTACTACACCTGTTGTATTCAGCATTTCACTGTAAGGTCTACCTGTTGTATTCAGCATTTCACTGTAAGGTCTACTACACCTGTTGTATTCATCATTTCATTGTAAGGTCTACTACACCTGTTGTATTCAGCATTTCACTGTGAGGTCTACTACACCTGTTGTATTCAGCATTTCACTGTGAGGTCTACTACACCTGTTGTATTCAGCATTTCACTGTGAGGTCTACTATACCTGTTGTATTCATAATTTCACTGTGAGGTCTACTACACCTGTTGTATCCAGCATTTCACTGTGAGGTCTACTACACCTGTTGTATTCAGCATTTCACTGTGAGGTCTACTACACCTGTTGTATTCAGCATTTCACTGTGAGGTCTACTACACCTGTTGTATTCAGCATTTCACTGTGAGGTCTACTACACCTGTTGTATCCAGCATTTCACTGTAAGGTCCACTACACCTGTTGTATTCAGCATTTCACTGTAAGGTCTACCTGTTGTATTCAGCATTTCACTGTAAGGTCTACTACACCTTTTGTATTCATCATTTCATTGTAAGGTCTACTACACCTGTTGTATTCAGCATTTCACTGTGAGGTCTACTACACCTGTTGTATTCAGCATTTCACTGTGAGGTCTACTACACCTGTTGTATTTAGCATTTCACTGTAATGTCTACTACTACACCTGTTGTATTCAGCATTTCACTGTAAGGTCTACTACACCTGTTGTATTCAGCATTTCACTGTAAGGTCTACTACACCTGTTGTATTCAGCATTTCACTGTGAGGTCTACTACACCTGTTGTATTCAGCATTTCACTGTGAGGTCTACTATACCTGTTGTATTCATCATTTCACTGTGAGGTCTACTACACCTGTTGTATTCAGCATTTCACTGTGAGGTCTACTACACCTGTTGTATTCAGCATTTCACTGTGAGGTCTACTACACCTGTTGTATTCAGCATTTCACTGTGAGGTCTACTACACCTGTTGTATTCAGCATTTCACTGTGAGGTCTACTACACCTGTTGTATTCAGCATTTCACTGTAAGGTCCACTACACCTGTTGTATTCAGCATTTCACTGTGAGGTCTACTACACCTGTTGTATTCAGCATTTCACTGTGAGGTCTACTACACCTGTTGTATTCAGCATTTCACTGTAAGGTCTACTACACCTGTTGTATTCAGCATTTCACTGTAAGGTCTACTACACCTGTTGTATTCAGCATTTCACTGTGAGGTCTACTACACCTGTTGTATTCAGCATTTCACTGTGAGGTCTACTACACCTGTTGTATTCAGCATTTCACTGTGAGGTCTACTACACCTGTTGTATTCAGCATTTCACTGTGAGGTCTACTACACCTGTTGTATTCAGCATTTCACTGTGAGGTCTACTACACCTGTTGTATTCAGCATTTCACTGTGAGGTCTACTACACCTGTTGTATTCATCATTTCACTGTAAGGTCTACTACACCTGTTGTATTCAGCATTTCACTGTAAGGTCTACTACACCTGTTGTATTCAGCATTTCACTGTGAGGTCTACTATACCTGTTGTATTCATCATTTCACTGTGAGGTCTACTACACCTGTTGTATTCAGCATTTCACTGTGAGGTCTACTACACCTGTTGTATTCATCATTTCATTGTAAGGTCTACTACACCTGTTGTATTCATCATTTCATTGTAAGGTCTACTACACCTGTTGTATTCAGCATTTCACTGTGAGGTCTACTACACCTGTTGTATTCATCATTTCATTGTAAGGTCTACTACACCTGTTGTATTCAGCATTTCATTGTGAGGTCTACTACACCTGTTGTATTCATCATTTCACTGTGAGGTCTACTACACCTGTTGTATTCAGCATTTCACTGTAAGGTCTACCTGTTGTATTCAGCATTTCACTGTAAGGTCTACTACACCTGTTGTATTCATCATTTCATTGTAAGGTCTACTACACCTGTTGTATTCAGCATTTCACTGTGAGGTCTACTACACCTGTTGTATTCAGCATTTCACTGTGAGGTCTACTACACCTGTTGTATTCAGCATTTCACTGTGAGGTCTACTATACCTGTTGTATTCATCATTTCACTGTGAGGTCTACTACACCTGTTGTATTCAGCATTTCACTGTGAGGTCTACTACACCTGTTGTATTCAGCATTTCACTGTGAGGTCTACTACACCTGTTGTATTCAGCATTTCACTGTGAGGTCTACTACACCTGTTGTATTCAGCATTTCACTGTGAGGTCTACTACACCTGTTGTATCCAGCATTTCACTGTAAGGTCCACTACACCTGTTGTATTCAGCATTTCACTGTAAGGTCTACTACACCTGTTGTATTCATCATTTCATTGTAAGGTCTACTACACCTGTTGTATTCAGCATTTCACTGTGAGGTCTACTACACCTGTTGTATTCAGCATTTCACTGTGAGGTCTACTACACCTGTTGTATTTAGCATTTCACTGTAATGTCTACTACTACACCTGTTGTATTCAGCATTTCACTGTAAGGTCTACTACACCTGTTGTATTCAGCATTTCACTGTAAGGTCTACTACACCTGTTGTATTCAGCATTTCACTGTGAGGTCTACTACACCTGTTGTATTCAGCATTTCACTGTGAGGTCTACTATACCTGTTGTATTCATCATTTCACTGTGAGGTCTACTACACCTGTTGTATTCAGCATTTCACTGTGAGGTCTACTACACCTGTTGTATTCAGCATTTCACTGTGAGGTCTACTACACCTGTTGTATTCAGCATTTCACTGTGAGGTCTACTACACCTGTTGTATTCAGCATTTCACTGTGAGGTCTACTACACCTGTTGTATTCAGCATTTCACTGTAAGGTCCACTACACCTGTTGTATTCAGCATTTCACTGTGAGGTCTACTACACCTGTTGTATTCAGCATTTCACTGTGAGGTCTACTACACCTGTTGTATTCAGCATTTCACTGTAAGGTCTACTACACCTGTTGTATTCAGCATTTCACTGTAAGGTCTACTACACCTGTTGTATTCAGCATTTCACTGTGAGGTCTACTACACCTGTTGTATTCAGCATTTCACTGTGAGGTCTACTACACCTGTTGTATTCAGCATTTCACTGTGAGGTCTACTACACCTGTTGTATTCAGCATTTCACTGTGAGGTCTACTACACCTGTTGTATTCAGCATTTCACTGTGAGGTCTACTACACCTGTTGTATTCAGCATTTCACTGTGAGGTCTACTACACCTGTTGTATTCAGCATTTCACTGTAAGGTCTACTACACCTGTTGTATTCAGCATTTCACTGTAAGGTCTTCTACACCTGTTGTATTCAGCGTTTCACTGTGAGGTCTACTACACCTGTTGTATTCAGCATTTCACTGTAAGGTCTACTACACCTGTTGTATTCAGCATTTCACTGTAAGGTCTTCTACACCTGTTGTATTCAGCATTTCACTGTGAGGTCTACTACACCTGTTGTATTCAGCATTTCACTGTAAGGTCTACTACACCTGTTGTATTCAGCATTTCACTGTGAGGTCTACAGCTGTTGTATTCAGCATTTCACTGTAAGGTCTTCTACACCTGTTGTATTCAGCATTTCACTGTAAGGTCTACTACACCTGTTGTATTCAGCATTTCACTGTAAGGTCTTCTACACCTGTTGTATTCAGCATTTCACTGTGAGGTCTACTACACCTGTTGTATTCAGCATTTCACTGTAAGGTCTACTACACCTGTTGTATTCAGCATTTCACTGTAAGGTCTACTACACCTGTTGTATTCAGAATTTCACTGTGAGGTCTACAGCTGTTGTATTCAGCATTTCACTGTAAGGTCTTCTACACCTGTTGTATTCAGAATTTCACTGTGAGGTCTACTACTACACAGTATTTTTATCCACATTGATTTCCTCCCCCTTCTGAGGCAATGTAAATAACGCTCAATGCCAGCCAATTTAGCGTTGAGTGCCTGTTGCTGGATTCTGATTCGCTCGCTTGGCACAATGTGAAGCTCACAGCCAATTGACTTGTACTTTAGTTGTTGCTGCTGACTGCTTTGCAAACTGTCATATTGTGGTGGACCTACTATCCCCGGAGGTTGTAACTCCTATCCCTGGGGGTTGTAACTCCTATCCCTGGGGGTTGTAACCCCTATCCCTGGGGGTTGTCACCCCTATCCCTGGGGGTTGTAACTCCTATCCCTGGGGGTTGTAACTTCTATCCCCGGGGATTGTAACTCCTATCCTGGGGGTTGTAACTCCTATCCCTGGGGGTTGTAACTCCTATCCTGGGGGTTGTAACTTCTATCCCCGGGGATTGTAACTCCTATCCTGGGGGTTGTAACTCCTATCCCTGGGGGTTGTAACTCCTATCCCTGGGGGTTGTAACCCCTATCCCTGGGGGTTGTAACCCCTATCCCTGGGGGTTGTAACTCCTATCCCTGGGGGTTGTAACTTCTATCCCCGGGGATTGTAACTCCTATCCTGGGGGTTGTAACTCCTATCCCTGGGGGTTGTAACTCCTATCCTGGGGGTTGTAACTGCTATCCCTGGGGGTTGTAACTTCTATCCCCGGGGATTGTAACTCCTATCCTGGGGGTTGTAACTCCTATCCCTGGGGGTTGTAACTCCTATCCTGGGGGTTGTAACTTCTATCCCCGGGGATTGTAACTCCTATCCTGGGGGTTGTAACTCCTATCCCTGGGGGTTGTAACTCCTATCCCTGGGGGTTGTAACCCCTATCCCTGGGGGTTGTAACCCCTATCCCTGGGGGTTGTAACTCCTATCCCTGGGGGTTGTAACTTCTATCCCCGGGGATTGTAACTCCTATCCCTGGGGGTTGTAACTCCTATCCTGGGGGTTGTAACTGCTATCCCTGGGGGTTGTAACTGCTATCCCCGGGGGTTGTAACTACTATCCCAGGGGGTTGCAACTACTATCCCGGGGGTTGTAACTGCTATCCCTGGGGGTTGTAACCCCTATCTCTGGGGGTTGTAACTCTTATCCCCGGGGGTTGTAACTCCTATCCCCGGGGGTTGTAACTCCTATCCCCGGGGGTTGTGAGCTGTTTAAGGGAATGGGGCCATGAGACGTGGAAAACTTGAGACTTAATGTATGAATGTAATTATTTATATGACTGGGTTAGTGGGTTTGCCTGACTGAATTTTCCTTGAGATGTCATTCATTGCGTATTTAATAGGTAGGTGAAGAATGATTCATAAGCACTTCATATTTAGTGACCTTCAAATTAAGTGTTACTGATACGCTGTTGAAATGACAAGGCGTTTTTAGTTGAGCTACTGTAGATGAACAAATATGTTGGCGGTAGAACAATCTTTCAAATGACTGGTTCTAGCTTTGGTCCTATCTCATGATCCATATATATAGTTCTAGATACTCTAAAGAATGCTGATCCCTATGTCTTCCCCCTCTATCTTTTTTTCTCTCTCTCTCTCTCTCTCTCCCTCTATCTTTTTCTCTCTCTCTCCCTCTATATTTTTCTCTCTCTCTCCCTCTATATTTTTCTCTCTCTCTCCTCTATATTTTTCTCTCTCTCTCTCTCTCTCTCTCTCTCTCTCTCTCTCTCTCCATCGCTCTCTCTCCATCTCTCTCTCTCCATCTCTCTCTCGCTCTCTCTCTCTATCTCTCCTGCTCCCCTCTCTCTTTCGCTTCCCTTTAAACCTTGTCGGCTGGGGTAAAGCATTGTCATTTCCAGGTGTTAGTGTATACACCCTGCAGTGTAGACAGACCTCTATCCCTGTTCCTCTCGGGAGAGACCGGTGTATCCTTGTGTTAGGAGTTAATGTTATTCTTCAATAACACAAATCCCAAAGCAAATAAGGGGAGAGAAAAAATACATTGATTTGAAAAGGACAAATCCAATATATTATGCTGGGAGGTAGATGGTAGATGTTCAGTCTTCCCTGTCCTCAGTTTTTCTCAACAGAATAAAGCAACAAGATGACATTTATATCCCCACCCCCCAACCCTAGCCTGGGGTTGACTAATCAGAATCCCTTGCAGTACAACAGGGCCAATGGCCAAATAACAAGTATCCTGCTCCAGACTCAATGTACAGAACGTAGCACACAGCACACAAAGCTCTGAGTTCACAACTGACATTCCACAGATTCTAAACAGCTGTTGAACTGAAAACCCAATTCCCTATCGACCATTAGTACTCTGTTTAGGTTTTAGTATTCTCGTCCTCTCTCTGCTGTGTATTTATCTACAACAAATTTTCATACTTGAATACTCTCTGCAGTGTAGATAGACCTCTATGCCTGTTCCTCTCAGGAGAGACACTTGGGAGTAGAATAGAGTACAGGTCAGGGGTGAACGTAGAATTGGTGAATGGAAAGAGACATAAGTTACACAAAAACACCAAGTGTAATTACATTTGACAATTGTAATTAGATTTTTTTTTGTAATTAGAATTTTGAAGCGTAGGCTATACCACCCGTTTTCACGTCGATTCGCTAATGTTTCATGCTTCTGACTAATGACGCAACGTGGTCTAATAACCTACAGTTTTCTTAACATTTTGTTTGAATTATTATGATAGGCTAATATTTACCGGTTACCGTCCCAAACCGCCTTGCGTTTACCCCTGAATACACTACTGCAACTGGATTCTGGACTTCCTGATGGGAAGTGATGTGAGGTGACAAGGTGGTGAGGGTAGGCAACGACACATCCGCCACACTGACCCTCAAATTGGGGGTGCCTCAGGGGTGCATGTTGAGTCCCTTCCTGTACTCCCTGTTCACCCATGACTCCAACACCATCATTAAGCTTGCAGACGATGACGGTAGGCCTGATCACCGACGACGATGAGACAGCCTAGAGGGAGGAGGTCGGAGATCTGGCAGTGTGGTGCCATGACAACAACCTCTCCCTCAACGTCAGCAAGTCAACGGAGCTGATAGTGGACTACAGGAAATGGCGGGCCGAGCACGCCCCCATACACATCGAAAGGGCTGTAGTGGAGCAGTTCGAGAGCTTCAAGTTCCTCTGTGTCCACATCACTAAGGATCTATCTATCTATCCAAACACCCCAACACAGTCGTGAAGAAGGCAAGCCTCTTCCCACTCAGGAGGCTGAAACGATTTAGTATGGACCCTCAGATCCTCAAAAAGTTATAAGGCTGCACCATCGAGAGCATCTTGACTGGTTGCATCACCCCTTGGTAAGGCAACTACTTGACATCCTACCACAAAGCACTACAGATGGTAGTGCGTAGGGCCCAGTACATCACTGGGGCCAAGCTCCCAGCAACAGAGGGCCTCATTACCAGGCGGTGTCAGAGGAAGGCCCATAAAATTGTCCACTCCAGCCACCAGGGTTAAAGACTGTTATCTATGCTACCGCATGGCAAGTAGTTGCAGTGCACCAAGTCTGGAACCAACAGGACCCTGAACAGCTTCTACCCCAAAGCCATAAGACTGATATATAGGTAGTTAACCCTTGTGTTGGTGTTCATGTTTTTGTTATTCATCCAATGTTCACAGGTCTGATGGACCCACTACATTATTGGGTTTTTAATACAATACATTCATAACAATTAACAGAAAAATACTTCATACTTAGATGACTTATATCAAATAATATAGACAGTATACAGTATACATGGTTAATATAGACAGTATACAGTATACATGGTTAATATAGACAGTATACATGGTTAATATAGACAGTATACATGGTTAATATAGACAGTATACATGGTTAATATAGACAGTATAGATGGTTAATATAGACAGTATACATGGTTAATATAGACAGTATACATGGTTAATATAGACAGTATACAGTATACATGGTTAATATAGACAGTATACATGGTTAATATAGACAGTATACATGGTTAATATAGACAGTATACAGTATACATGGTTAATATAGACAGTATACATGGTTAATATAGACAGTATACATGGTTAATATAGACAGTATACAGTATACGTGGTTAATATAGACAGTATACAGTATAGATGGTTAATATAGACAGTATACATGGTTAATATAGACAGTATACATGGTTAATATAGACAGTATACATGGTTAATATAGACAGTATACAGTATACATGGTTAATATAGACAGTATACATGGTTAATATAGACAGTATACAGTATACATGGTTAAAATAGACAGTATACATGGTTAATATAGACAGTATACAGTATACATGGTTAATATAGACAGTATACAGTATACGTGGTTAATATAGACAGTATACATGGTTAATATAGACAGTATACATGGTTAATATAGACAGTATACAGTATACATGGTTAATATAGACAGTATACATGGTTAATATAGACAGTATACAGTATACATGGTTAATATAGACAGTATACATGGTTAATATAGACAGTATACAGTATACATGGTTAATATAGACAGTATACATGGTTAATATAGACAGTATACATGGTTAATATAGACAGTATACAGTATACATGGTTAATATAGACAGTATACATGGTTAATATAGACAGTATATATGGTTAATATAGACAGTATACAGTATACATGGTTAATATAGACAGTATACATGGTTAATATAGACAGTATACATGGTTAATATAGACAGTATACAGTATACATGGTTAATATAGACAGTATACATGGTTAATATAGACAGTATACATGGTTAATATAGACAGTATACAGTATACATGGTTAATATAGACAGTATACATGGTTAATATAGACAGTATACATGGTTAATATAGACAGTATACATGGTTAATATAGACAGTATAGATGGTTAATATATACAGCATGGTTAATATAGACAGTATACATGGTTAATATAGACAGTATACAGTATACATGGTTAATATAGACAGTATACATGGTTAATATAGACAGTATACAGTATACATGGTTAATATAGACAGTATACATGGTTAATATAGACAGTATACAGTATACATGGTTAATATAGACAGTATACATGGTTAATATAGACAGTATACAGTATACATGGTTAATATAGACAGTATACATGGTTAATATAGACAGTATACATGGTTAATATAGACAGTATACAGTATACATGGTTAATATAGACAGTATAGATGGTTAATATAGACAGTATACAGTATACATGGTTAATATAGACAGTATACATGGTTAATATAGACAGTATACATGGTTAATATAGACAGTATACATGGTTAATATAGACAGTATACAGTATACATGGTTAATATAGACAGCATAGATGGTTAATATAGACAGTATACAGTATACATGGTTAATAAAGACAGCATAGATGGTTAATATAGACAGTATACAGTATACATGGTTAATATAGACAGTATACATGGTTAATATAGACAGTATACAGTATACATGGTTAATATAGACAGTATACATGGTTAATATAGACAGTATACATGGTTAATATAGACAGTATACATGGTTAATATAGACAGTATACAGTATACATGGTTAATATAGACAGTATACATGGTTAATATAGACAGTATACAGTATACATGGTTAATATAGACAGTATACATGGTTAATATAGACAGTATACATGGTTAATATAGACAGTATAGATGGTTAATATAGACAGTATACATGGTTAATATAGACAGTATACAGTATACATGGTTAATATAGACAGTATACATGGTTAATATAGACAGTATACATGGTTAATATAGACAGTATACATGGTTAATATAGACAGTATAGATGGTTAATATAGACAGTATAGATGGTTAATATAGACAGTATACATGGTTAATATAGACAGTATACATGGTTAATATAGACAGTAGACAGTATACATGGTTAATATAGACAGTATACATGGTTAATATAGACAGTATACATGGTTAATATAGACAGTATACATGGTTAATATAGACAGTATACAGTATACATGGTTAATATAGACAGTATACATGGTTAATATAGACAGTATACAGTATACATGGTTAATATAGACAGTATACATGGTTAATATAGACAGTATACATGGTTAATATAGACAGTATAGATGGTTAATATAGACAGTATACATGGTTAATATAGACAGTATACAGTATACATGGTTAATATAGACAGTATAGATAGTTAATATAGACAGTATACATGGTTAATATAGACAGTATACATGGTTAATATAGACAGTATACATGGTTAATATAGACAGTATAGATGGTTAATATAGACAGTATACAGTATACATGGTTAATATAGACAGTATACATGGTTAATATAGACACTATACAGTATACATGGTTAATATAGACAGTATACAGTATAGATGGTTAATATAGACACTATACAGTATACATGGTTAATATAGACAGTATACATAGTTAATATAGACAGCATGGTTAATATAGACAGTATACATGGTTAATATAGACAGTATACATGGTTAATATAGACAGTATACATGGTTAATATAGACAGTATACATGGTTAATATAGACAGTATACATGGTTAATATAGACACTATACAGTATACATGGTTAATATAGACAGTACACAGTATAGATGGTTAATATAGACAGTATACATGGTTAATATAGACAGTATACATGGTTAATATAGACAGTATACATAGTTAATATAGACAGCATGGTTAATATAGACAGTATACATGGTTAATATAGACAGTATAGATTGTTAATATAGACAGTATACATGGTTAATATAGACAGTATAGATGTATACATGGTTAATATAGACAGTATAGATGTATACATGGTTAATATAGACAGTATACATGGTTAATATAGACAGTATACATGGTTAATATAGACAGTATACATGGTTAATATAGACAGTATACATGGTTAATATAGACAGTATAGATGGTTAATATAGACAGTATACATGGTTAATATAGACAGTATACATGGTTAATATAGACAGTATACATGGTTAATATAGACAGTATACATGGTTAATATAGACAGTATACAGTATACATGGTTAATATAGACAGTATAGATGGTTAATATAGACAGTATACATGGTTAATATAGACAGTATACATGGTTAATATAGACAGTATACAGTATACATGGTTAATATAGACAGTATAGATGGTTAATATAGACAGTATACATGGTTAATATAGACAGTATACATGGTTAATATAGACAGTATACATGGTTAATATAGACAGTATACATGGTTAATATAGACAGTATACATGGTTAATATAGACAGTATACATGGTTAATATAGACAGTATACATGGTTAATATAGACAGTATACAGTATACATGGTTAATATAGACAGTATACAGTATACGTGGTTAATATAGACAGTATACAGTATACATGGTTAATATAGACAGTATACATGGTTAATATAGACAGTATACATGGTTAATATAGACAGTATACATGGTTAATATAGACAGTATAGATGGTTAATATAGACAGTATACAGTATACATGGTTAATATAGACAGTATACAGTATACATGGTTAATATAGACAGTATACATGGTTAATATAGACAGTATACAGTATACATGGTTAATATAGACAGTATACAGTATACGTGGTTAATATAGACAGTATACAGTATACATGGTTAATATAGACAGTATACATGGTTAATATAGACAGTATACATGGTTAATATAGACAGTATACATGGTTAATATAGACAGTATACATGGTTAATATAGACAGTATACAGTATACATGGTTAATATAGACAGTATACATGGTCAATATAGACAGTATACAGTATACATGGTCAATATAGACAGTATACATGGTCAATATAGACAGTATACATGGTTAATATAGACAGTATACAGTATACATGGTTAATATAGACAGTATACAGTATACATGGTTAATATAGACAGTATAGATGGTTAATATAGACAGTATACATGGTTAATATAGACAGTATAGATGCTTAATATAGACAGTATACATGGTTAATATAGACAGTATACAGTATACATGGTTAATATAGACAGTATACATGGTTAATATAGACAGTATAGATGCTTAATATAGACAGTATACATGGTTAATATAGACACTATACAGTATACATGGTTAATATAGACACTATACAGTATACATGGTTAATATAGACAGTATACATGGTTAATATAGACAGTATACAGTATACATTGTTAATATAGACAGTATAGATGGTTAATATAGACAGTATACATGGTTAATATAGACAGTATACATGGTTAATATAGACAGTATACATGGTTAATATAGACAGTATACATGGTTAATATAGACAGTATACATGGTTAATATAGACAGTATACATGGTTAATATAGACAGTATACATGGTTAATATAGACAGTATACATGGTTAATATAGACAGTATACAGTATACATGGTTAATATAGACAGTATACATGGTTAATATAGACAGTATACATAGTTAATATAGACAGTATAGATGGTTAATATAGACAGTATACATGGTTAATATAGACAGTATACATGGTTAATATAGACACTATACATGGTTAATATAGACAGTATAGATGGTTAATATAGACACTATACATGGTTAATATAGACAGTATACATGGTTAATATAGACAGTATAGATGGTTAATATAGACAGTATACATGGTTAATATAGACAGTATACATGGTTAATATAGACAGTATACAGTATACATGGTTAATATAGACACTATACATGGTTAATATAGACAGTATACATGGTTAATATAGACAGTATATATGGTTAATATAGACAGTATACATGGTTAATATAGACAGTATACATAGTTAATATAGACAGTATACATGGTTAATATAGACAGTATACAGTATACATGGTTAATATAGACAGTATACATGGTTAATATAGACAGTATAGATGGTTAATATAGACAGTATACAGTATACATGGTTAATATAGACAGTATACATGGTTAATATAGACAGTATACATGGTTAATATAGACAGTATACAGTATACATGGTTAATATAGACAGTATACATGGTTAATATAGACAGTATACATGGTTAATATAGACAGTATACATGGTTAATATAGACAGTATAGATGGTTAATATAGACAGTATACATGGTTAATATAGACAGTATACATGGTTAATATAGACAGTATACAGTATACATGGTTAATATAGACAGTATAGATGGTTAATATAGACAGTATACATGGTTAATATAGACAGTATACATGGTTAATATAGACAGTATACAGTATACATGGTTAATATAGACAGTATACATGGTTAATATAGACAGTATAGATGGTTAATATAGACAGTATACATGGTTAATATAGACAGTATACAGTATACATGGTTAATATAGACAGTATACATAGTTAATATAGACAGTATACATGGTTAATATAGACAGTATACAGTATACATGGTTAATATAGACAGTATACAGTATACATGGTTAATATAGACAGTATACAGTATACATGGTTAATATAGACAGTATACATGGTTAATATAGACAGTATACATGGTTAATATAGACAGTATACATGGTTAATATAGACAGTATACAGTATACATGGTTAATATAGACAGTATACATGGTTAATATAGACAGTATACAGTATACATAGTTAATATAGACAGTATACATAGTTAATATAGACAGTATACATGGTTAATATAGACAGTATACATGGTTAATATAGACAGTATAGATGGTTAATATAGACAGTATACATGGTTAATATAGACAGTATACATGGTTAATATAGACAGTATACATGGTTAATATAGACAGTAGACAGTATACATGGTTAATATAGACAGTATACATGGTTAATATAGACAGTAGACAGTATACATGGTTAATATAGACAGTATACATGGTTAATATAGACAGTATACATGGTTAATATAGACAGTATACAGTATACATGGTTAATATAGACAGTATACATGGTTAATATAGACAGTATACATGGTTAATATAGACAGTATACAGTATACATAGTTAATATAGACAGTATACATAGTTAATATAGACAGTATACATGGTTAATATAGACAGTATACAGTATACATGGTTAATATAGACAGTATACATAGTTAATATAGACAGTATACAGTATACATGGTTAATATAGACAGTATACATGGTTAATATAGACAGTATACATGGTTAATATAGACAGTATACATGGTTAATATAGACAGTATACAGTATACATGGTTAATATAGACAGTATACATGGTTAATATAGACAGTATACATGGTTAATATAGACAGTATAGATAGTTAATATAGACAGTATACATGGTTAACATAGACAGTATACATGGTTAATATAGACAGTATACAGTATACATGGTTAATATAGACAGTATACATGGTTAATATAGACAGTATACAGTATAGATGGTTAATATAGACAGTATACAGTATAGATGGTTAATATAGACAGTATACATGGTTAATATAGACAGTATACAGTATACATGGTTAACATAGACAGTATAGATGGTTAATATAGACAGTATACAGTATAGATGGTTAATATAGACAGTATACATGGTTAATATAGACAGTATACAGTATACATGGTTAATATAGACAGTATAGATGGTTAATATAGACAGTATACATGGTTAATATAGACAGTATACAGTATAGATGGTTAATATAGACAGTATACAGTATAGATGGTTAATATAGACAGTATACATGGTTAACATAGACAGTATACATGGTTAATATAGACAGTATACAGTATACATGGTTAATATAGACAGTATAGATGGTTAATATAGACAGTATACAGTATACATGGTTAATATAGACAGTATACATGGTTAATATAGACAGTATACATGGTTAACATAGACAGTATACAGTATACATGGTTAATATAGACAGTATACATGGTTAATATAGACAGTATACATGGTTAATATAGACAGTATACATGGTTAATATAGACAGTATACAGTATACATGGTTAATATAGACACTATACAGTATAGATGGTTAATATAGACAGTATACATGGTTAATATAGACAGTATAGATGGTTAATATAGACAGTATACATAGTTAATATAGACAGTATACAGTATACATGGTTAATATAGACAGTATAGATGGTTAATATAGACAGTATACATGGTTAACATAGACAGTATACATGGTTAATATAGACAGTATACAGTATACATGGTTAATATAGACAGTATACATGGTTAATATAGACAGTATAGATGGTTAATATAGACAGTATATATGGTTAATATAGACAGTATACATGGTTAACATAGACAGTAGACAGTATACATGGTTAATATAGACAGTATACATGGTTAATATAGACAGTATAGATGGTTAATATAGACAGTATACATGGTTAATATAGACAGTATACAGTATACATGGTTAATATAGACAGTATACATGGTTAATATAGACAGTATAGATGGTTAATATAGACAGTATACATGGTTAATATAGACAGTATAGATGGTTAATATAGACAGTATACATGGTTAATATAGACAGTAGACATGGTTAATATAGACAGTAGACATGGTTAACATAGACAGTATACATGGTTAATATAGACAGTATACAGTATACATGGTTAATATAGACAGTATACATGGTTAATATAGACAGTATAGATGGTTAATATAGACAGTATACATGGTTAATATAGACAGTATACATGGTTAATATAGACAGTATACATGGTTAATATAGACAGTAGACATGGTTAATATAGACAGTAGACAGTATACATGGTTAATATAGACAGTATAGATGGTTAATATAGACAGTATACATGGTTAATATAGACAGTATACAGTATACATGGTTAATATAGACAGTATACAGTATACATGGTTAATATAGACAGTATACAGTATACATGGTTAATATAGACAGTATACATGGTTAATATAGACAGTATACATGGTTAATATAGACAGTATACATGGTTAATATAGACAGTATAGATGGTTAATATAGACAGTATATATGGTTAATATAGACAGTATACATGGTTAATATAGACAGTATACATGGTTAATATAGACAGTATACATGGTTAATATAGACAGTATACATGGTTAATATAGACAGTATACATGGTTAATATAGACAGTATACAGTATACATGGTTAATATAGACAGTATACATGGTTAATATAGACAGTAGACAGTATACATGGTTAATATAGACAGTATACATGGTTAATATAGACAGTATACATGGTTAATATAGACAGTAGACAGTATACATGGTTAACATAGACAGTATACATGGTTAATATAGACAGTATAGATGGTTAATATAGACAGTATACAGTATACATGGTTAATGTAGACACTATACATGGTTAATATAGACAGTATACATGGTTAATATAGACAGTATACAGTATACATGGTTAATATAGACAGTATACATGGTTAATATTGACAGTAGACAGTATACATGGTTAATATAGACAGTATACATGGTTAATATAGACAGTATACATGGTTAATATAGACAGTAGACAGTATACATGGTTAATATAGACAGTATACATGGTTAATATAGACAGTATACATGGTTAATATAGACAGTATACATGGTTAATATAGACAGTATACATGGTTAATATAGACAGTATACATGGTTAATATAGACAGTATACATGGTTAATATAGACAGTATACATGGTTAATATAGACAGTATACATGGTTAATATAGACAGTATACATAGTTAATATAGACAGTATACATGGTTAATATAGACAGTATAGATGCTTAATATAGACAGTATACATGGTTAATATAGACAGTATACATGGTTAATATAGACAGTATACATGGTTAATATAGACAGTATACATGGTTAATATAGACAGTATACATGGTTAATATAGACAGTATACATGGTTAATATAGACAGTATACATGGTTAATATAGACAGTATACATGGTTAATATAGACAGTATACATGGTTAATATAGACAGTATACATGGTTAATATAGACAGTATACATGGTTAATATAGACAGTATAGATGCTTAATATAGACAGTATACATAGTTAATATAGACAGTATACATGGTTAATATAGACAGTATACAGTATACATGGTTAATATAGACAGTATACATGGTTAATATAGACAGTATAGATGGTTAATATAGACAGTATAGATGTATTTCTCAATGTGTCTTCCTGTCTTGTTGCAATCTATAATTAATTTTCCTAACATCTCACTCACTCACATACAGTATATAGTTACAGCAGACCAAGTTAGGAGAGTCAGACACCAACACATGTAACAACATCACTCACACTTACTTCCGGTATTGGAGTTGTTGGTTCTGAGGGTCGGGGCGGATGGGGCAGCAGCATCCTCCTCACGATGGCTGCAGAAGCTGCGATCCTTGGGATATGTTGTCTCCTGGATTTGAGGTCTTACCAAATCCTTGCCCAGCTCCTCTAGAAAGAGCTGTCTCCTCTGGAGCTTCCCTCTGTTCCAATCTGGGTTATTATTTTGCTTAGTTTTTGATGTTCCAGATTTCCCCATCCCTATGCAGCGTACTCATGAGTGCCACATTTTTGCCTTTCTTTGGAACTTTGATTTGCCTTGAACACAAATGGTTACTTGGCAAGTCAGTTAAAGAACAAATTGTTATTTTCATTGACGGCCTAGGAACAGTGGATTAACTGCCTTGTTCAGGGGCAGGACGACAGATTTTTTGTCAGTCCAACGCTCTAACCACTAGGCTACGCTGCCTAGTTTATTCAACAGCTGAGGTGGAAGCTCTGTCTTGTTTATTTTCGTACTGTTCCTACCATTGTCAGCTTCCTCTTGATGAGCTCCTGTCCCAGCTTGTGAGAAGAAAAAAAAAGTTATTGTGTGTGATGTTGTGGCCACAGAGTCCCTGTGTCAGTTCCAAGATGACCCGAATCCCTAGGTTCTTCTCAGGGGCTCCTCCATCTGGCTTTCCATAAACACTTAAAGGTTTCACGCATATGATGAAGCAGCCCAGATCTTGATTCCATAATTTGCGGGTATAGACGGTATGTAATGACTGAAGGAGCAGAGGGCCCTGAAGCTGCATAAATCAAATCAAATGTTATTGGTCACATGGTTAGCAGATGTTATTGGTAACATACACATGGTTAGCAGATGTTATTGGTAACATACACATGGTTAGCAGATGTTATTGGTCACATGGTTAGCAGATGTTATTGGTCACATACACATGGTTAGCAGATGTTATTGGTAACATACACATGGTTAGCAGATGTTATTGGTAACATACACATGGTTAGCAGATGTTATTGGTCACATACACATGGTTAGCAGATGTTATTGGTAACATACACATGGTTAGCAGATGTTATTGGTTACATACACATGGTTAGCAGATGTTATTGGTCACATACACATGGTTAGCAGATGTTATTGGTCACATACACATGGTTAGCAGATGTTATTGATAACATACACAGGGTTAGCAGATGTGAGTGTAGCAAAATGCTTGTGCTTCTAGTTCCGACAGTTCAGTAATATCTAACAAGTAATCTAAGTAATCTAACAATTCCCCAACAACTACCTAATACAAACAAATATAAAGGGGTGAATGAGAATATGTACATATAAATATATGGATGAGCGATGGCCGAGCGGCATAGGCAAGATGCAATAGATGGTATAAAATACAGTACATACATGTGATATGAGTAATGCAAGATACAGTATGTAGACATGATTAATGTGACTAGTGATCCATTTATTAAAGTGTCCAGTGATTTGAGTCTCCATGTAGGCAGCAGCCTCTCTGAGTTAGTGGTGGCTGTTTAGCAGCCTGATGTCCTTGAGATAGAAGCTGTTTTTCAGTCTCTCGGTTCCAGCTTTGATGCACCTGTACTGACCTCGCCTTCTGGATGGTAACAGGGTGAACAGGCAGTGGCTCGGGTGGTTGTTGTCCTTGATGATCTTTTTGGCCTTCCTGTAACATCAGGTGCTCTAGGTGTCCTGGAGGGTAGGTAGTTTGCTCACTGTGAAGCGTTGTGCAGACCTCACTACCCTCTGGAGAGCCCTGCGGTTCTCTACTGCTGTCCCGTCGATGTGGATTGGGGGGTGCTCCCTCTGCTGTTTCCTGAAGTCCACGATCATGTCCTTTGTTTTGTTGACGTTGAGTGAGAGGTTGTTTTCCTGACACCACACTCTGAGTGCCCTCACCCACCTATACGCTGCCTCTTCGTTGTTGGTAATCAAACCCATTACTGGTGTGCTGTCTGCAAACTTGATGATTGAGTTGGAGGCGTGCATGGCCTCCAAGGGGGGGTCAGCAAAGTGGAGATGTTGTTTCCTACCTTCACCACCTGGGGGCGGCCCATCAGAAAGTCCAGGATCCAGTTGCACAGTCCACTGCTCAGCCCTCTCCTATTCTCCCTGTTCACCCACGACAGCGTGGCCGTGCACGGTTGAGACCCAGGGCCTCCAGCTTAATGATGAGCTTGGGTACTATGGTGTTGAATTCTGAGCTGGAGTCATTGAACAGCATTCTTACATAGGTATTCCTCTTGTCCAGATGGGTTAGGGCAGTGTGCAGTGTGATTGCGATTGCGTAATCTGTGGACCTATTGGGGCGGTAAGCAAGTGGGTCTAGGGTGGCCGGTAAGGTGGAGGTGATATGATCCTTGACTATTCTCTCAAAGCACTTCATGATGACAGAAGTAAGCCGTTTAGTTCAGTTATCTTTGCGTTCTCGGGTACAGGAACAATGGTGGCCATCTTGAAGCATATGGGGACAACAGACTGGGATAGAGAGCAATTGAATATGTCCGTAAACACACAAGCCAGCAGGTCTGAACATGCTCTGAGGACACGGCTGGGGATGCCGTCTGGGCCAGCAGCCTTGCGAGTGTTAGTACATTTAAATGTTTTACTCACATCAGCCACAGGAGAGGGGCGCAGTCCTTGTTAACGAGTCGCGACGGTGGCACTGTATTATCCACAAAGCAGGCAAAGAAGGTGTTTAGTTTGTCTGGAAGTGTGACGTCGGTATCTGTGACGTGGCGTTTTTTTGTTTTTGATGTCCGTGATTTCCTGTAGACACTGCCACATATGTCTCGTGTCTGAGCCTTTGAATTGTGACTACACCTTGTCCCTGTACTGGCACTTGTTTGATTGCCTTGCGGAGGGAATAACTACACTGTTTATATTCAGCCAAATTACCAGACCTCTTTCCATTGTTAAAGGCAGTGGATCGCTCTTTCAGTTTTTTTGCGAATGCCACCATCCATCCACGGTTTCTGGTAGGGTAGGTTTCAATAATCACAGTGTGGGTACAACATCTCCAATGCACTTATTTATAAACACGCTCACCGAGTCAGCGTATGGATCAATGTCATTCTCTGAGGCTGACCGGAACATATTCCAGTCCGCGTGATCAAAACAATCTTGAAGCTTGGCTTTCGATTGGTCAGATCAGTGTTGAATGGTTCTCGTCACTGGTACATCCTGTTTGAGTTTCTGTTTCTGCCTATAAGCCGGGACGAGCAATAATTGACGATATTTCACTGGGTACATATAACGGCTGGCATTTGATTTTAAGGAATTCTACATCGGGTGAGAAGGACTTGAGTTCCTGTGTGTTGTTATGATCACACCATGAGTTGTTAATCATAAAGCATACACCCCCGACCTTCCTCTTCCAAGAGAGGTGTTTATCTGTGTCGGCGTGATGCATGGAGAAGCCCGGTGGCTGAACCGACTCGGACAACATCCAGAGTGAGCCATGTTTCCGTGAAACAGAGAACGTTATAATCTCTGATGTCTCTCTGGAAGGCAACCCTTGCTCGAGTTTTGTCTACCTTGTTGTTAAGGGACTGGATAATGGAAAGTAGTGTACTCGGGAGCGGTGAGCGAAGTGCCCATTTACGAAGCCTTTCCCAGGAGGCAGCTCCGTCTGCCCCTTCTGCGTCGCCGTTGTTTTGGGTCAGCTCCATTGTCGTTGGTGGTGGTTCGAAGAGAGGATCTACTTTGGGAAAGTCGTATTCCTGGTTGTACTGTTGGTGAGTTGACGTTGCTCTTATACCCAATAGTTCCTCCCGACTGTATGTAATAAAACCTAAGATTTCCTGGGGTAACAATGTAAGAAATAATACATAAAAAAACAAAATACTGCATAGTTTCCTAAGAATGCAAAACGAGGCGACCATCTCTGTCGGCGCCATTTTATCCATCCACCCACTTGTTCCACACTGACCTGAATAAGCTGCCCATCAACAGTAATGTTGGGCCCAGGGTTGTAAAACAGGGGAAGGTGGTCCACCCACTTGTCCCACACTGACCTGATAGCAGCTAGCTTGTCTCTCTGCACTGACCTGATTGCAGCTAGCTTGTCTCTCTGCACTGACCTGATTGCAGCTAGCTTGTCTCTCTGCACTGACCTGATTACAGCTAGCTTGTCTCTCTGCACAGATCTGATTGCAGCTAGCTGGTCTCTCTGCATTGATCTGATTGCAGCTAGCTGGTCTCTCTACACTGACCTGATTGCAGCTAGCTTGTCTCTCTGCACTGACCTGATTGCAGCTAGCTTGTCTCTCTGCACTGACCTGATTGCAGCTAGCTTGTCTCTCTGCACAGATCTGATTGCAGCTAGCTGGTCTCTCTGCAATGATCTGATTGCAGCTAGCTGGTCTCTCTACACTGACCTGATTGCAGCTAGCTTGTCTCTCTGCACTGACCTGATTGCAGCTAGCTTGTCTCTCTGCACTGACCTGATTACAGCTAGCTTGTCTCTCTGCACAGATCTGATTGCAGCTAGCTGGTCTCTCTGCATTGATCTGATTGCAGCTAGCTGGTCTCTCTACACTGACCTGATTGCAGCTAGCTTGTCTCTCTGCACTGACCTGATTGCAGCTAGCTTGTCTCTCTGCACTGACCTGATTACAGCTAGCTTGTCTCTCTGCACAGATCTGATTGCAGCTAGCTGGTCTCTCTGCATTGATCTGATTGCAGCTAGCTGGTCTCTCTACACTGACCTGATTGCAGCTAGCTTGTCTCTCTGCACTGACCTGATTGCAGCTAGCTTGTCTCTCTGCACTGACCTGATTACAGCTAGCTTGTCTCTCTGCACAGATCTGATTGCAGCTAGCTGGTCTCTCTGCATTGATCTGATTGCAGCTAGCTGGTCTCTCTACACTGACCTGATTGCAGCTAGCTTGTCTCTCTGACGCCGAGCTAGTCCGGTGTCACGGTTATCGAAGCTGATAATCCTGGAAATAAATGTGGAAGTTTTCCAGAGACATTGGTGCACGGAAAATGTCTCTGCCAGTGTCTTCATCCCACAGTGGATTCCCCATTGGATCTGAAAACACCAGCAAGGATGAGAACCCCAAAGTATGCATGTTAATGAGTTAGGTCCATCTCCTTCCATCTCTCTCCAAAACACCCCTTCCCTCCAAATTACTGCAGTCCAGAATGATTTTCTGGATGGTGTCTGGGATCATAAGTTCAAAACAAGACTTTATGTTCTGCACATGAGTAACTGCCATCCGCCTCGGCCCTGGTGTAACTGCCATCCGCCTCGGCCCTGGTGTAACCGCCATCCGCCTCGGCCCTGGTGTAACTGCCATCCGCGTCGGCCCTTGTGGCATCCTTATCCCATTGGCAGCCTTGTGGGGTGGCTCGTTCCTTGGGCAAGAATACAATTCTATGAAATAAAAAAAAATTGACATCCGTATTTCTCCTCCTGCAGGCTGCTGATGAGCTGGTTGCTGACAGGCTGGTCCTGAGGCTGGCTGAGGGTCAATCTCATCGTCTTCTTCCAACTCACTGTCAGACTCTGAATTGACAGAGACATGATCCTCATATAAAATTCTTCATCTTCCAAAGTGGAAGACTCTCCGTCCGCACCAGCTTCTCTCTCTGCAGAGATTATTTTTGTCAAACTGATTGATTGTGGTAAGGAGCCACACATGCAAAGCTATTTATTTGTTGTTTTCCTCCCCCAATTAACACCTGGCAGGTGTAGAGTGGCGGGAAAAATACTGATTTTTTTTACAATGTATCAAAATAATGTATTGCAATAACATTGTGGAGATTCCCGCAAGACAAAGACATTGTTTAGTTTCACAAACTACAAAGGTTAAAGAGTGCAAGAAAAGAGGGAGACAGACAGGCAGGCAGACAGACAGACAGGCAGGGAGACAGGCAGGCAGGGAGACGGGCAGGCAGGGAGACAGGCAGGCAGGGAGACAGGCAGGGAGACAGACATGGAGACAGACATGGAGACAGACAGACAGACAGACAGGGAGACAGACAGGCAGGGAGTCAGACAGGGAGACAGACCGACAGACAGACCGACAGACAGGGAGACAGACATACAGACAGGGAGACAGACAGGCAGGGAGACAGGCAGGGAGACAGGGAGACAGACAGGCAGGCAGGGAGACAGGCAGACAGGGAGACAGGGAGACAGACAGGCAGGGAGACAGGCAGGGAGACAGGGAGACAGACAGGCAGGCAGGGAGACAGGCCGGGAGACAGGCAGGAGGACAGACAGGCAGGCAGGGAGAAAGACAGACAGGCAGGGAGACAGGGAGACAGACAGACAGACAGACAGACAGACAGGGAGACAGGGAGACAGGGAGACAGACAGGCAAGGAGACAGACAGGGAGACAGACAGGCAGGGAGACAGACAGGGAGACAGACAGCCAGGGAGACACGCAGGGAGACAGGGAGACAGGGAGACAGGGAGAAAGACATGCAGGCAGGGAGACAGGCATGGAGACAGGCAGGGAGACAGACAGGCAGGCAGGGAGAAAGACAGACAGGCAGGGAGACAGGGAGACAGACAGACAGACAGACAGCTAGACAGTCAGGCAGGCAGGCAGGCAGGTTCTTGGTGCCCAGGGAGGAGGAAGACAGAGTGACAGACAAGTTCTTGGTGCCCAGAGAGGAGGAAGACAGAGTGACAGACAGGTTCTTGGTGCCCAGGGAGGAGGAAGACATAGTGACAGACAGGTTCTTGGTGCCCAGGGAGGAGGAAGACATAGTGACAGACAGGTTCTTGGTGCCCAGAGAGGAGGAAGACAAAGTGACAGACAGGTTCTTGTTGCCCAGGAAGGAGGAAGACATAGTGACAGACAGGTTCTTGGTGCCCAGGGAGGAGGAAGACATAGTGACAGACAGGTTCTTGGTGCCCAGGGAGGAGGAAGACATAGTGACAGACAGGTTCTTGGTGCCCAGAGAGGAGGAAGACATAGTGACAGACAGGTTCTTGGTGCCCAGGGAGGAGGAAGGCAGAGTGACAGACAGGTTCTTGGTGCCCAGGGAGGAGGAAGACATAGTGACAGACAGATTCTTGGTGCCCAGGGAGGAGGAAGGCAGAATGACAGACAGATTCTTGGTGCCCAGGGAGGAGGAAGACATAGTGACAGACAGATTCTTGGTGCCCAGGGAGGAGGAAGGCAGAGTGACAGACAGGTTCTTGGTGCCCAGGGAGAAGGAAGACATAGTGACAGACAGGTTCTTGTTGCCCAGGGAGGAGGAAGACAGAGTGAAACACAGCAGACATTTTTGTAACATTTTTACTTGTTTTCACTCTTTCACACTTTTATTACCCTCGGGACCAGGGTATAAATGTGTTATTCTACACGTTACCTCGGGACCAGGGTATAAATGTGTTATTCTACACGTTACCTCGGGACCAGGGTATAAATGTGTTATTCTACACGTTACCTCGGGACCAGGGTATAAATGTGTTATTCTACACGTTACCTCGGGACTAGGGTATAAATGTGTTATTCTACACGTTACCTCGGGACCAGGGTATAAATGTGTTATTCTACACGTTACCTCGGGACCAGGGTATAAATGTGTTATTCTACACGTTACCTCAGGACCAGGGTATAAATGTGTTATTCTACACGTTACCTCGGGACCAGGGTATAAATGTGTTATTCTACACGTTACCTCGGGACCAGGGTATAAATGTGTTATTCTACACGTTACCTCGGGACCAGGGTATAAATGTGTTATTCTACACGTTACCTCGGGACCAGGGTATAAATGTGTTATTCTACACGTTACCTCGGGACCAGGGTATAAATGTGTTATTTTACACGTTATTTACAGAAAATGAACCAAGGCCAATGAGTCTCAGGTTGAAAAAATGTTTTGTGTCATTTTTATTTTAGTAAACATTGAGTCCCACAGATCCTAACACCAACACAAGGTTGTTACCAAAGCTCTACTAATTAAATAGTTAGTGAAATAGTTAATTAAATAGTTAGTTAAATAGTTAGTTAAATAGTTAAATAGTTAGTTAAATAGTTAGTTAAATAGTTAATTAAATAGTTAGTTAAATAGTTAGTTAAATAGTTAGTGAAATAGTTAATTAAATAGTTAGTGAAATAGTTAATTAAATAGTTAAATAGTTAGTTAAATAGTTAGTTAAATAGTTAATTAAATAGTTAGTTAAATAGTTAGTTAAATAGTTAATTAAATAGTTAGTTAAATAGTTAGTTAAATAGTTAATTAAATAGTTAGTTAAATAGTTAATTAAATAGTTAAATAGTTAGTTAAATAGTTAGTTAAATAGTTAATTAAATAGTTAGTGAAATAGTTAATTAAATAGTTAAATAGTTAGTTAAATAGTTAGTTAAATAGTTAATTAAATAGTTAGTTAAATAGTTAGTTAAATAGTTAATTAAATAGTTAGTGAAATAGTTAATTAAATAGTTAGTGAAATAGTTAATTAAATAGTTAAATAGTTAGTTAAATAGTTAGTTAAATAGTTAATTAAATAGTTAGTTAAATAGTTAGTTAAATAGTTAATTAAATAGTTAGTTAAATAGTTAGTGAAATAGTTAATTAAATAGTTAGTGAAATAGTTAATTAAATAGTTAATTAAATAGTTAATTAAATAGTTAATTAAATAGTTAAATAGTTAGTTAAATAGTTAGTTAAATAGTTAATTAAATAGTTAAATAGTTAGTTAAATAGTTAGTTAAATAGTTAATTAAATAGTTAGTTAAATAGCCTGTTGTTTAAGAAGAATGTCACAAATACATTTTGATTTGACTGATGTTTGATTGTGTCTGGCTGGGTTGAGGGTTGGCTGGGTTGAGGGTTGGCTGTGTTGAGGGTTGGCTGGGTTGAGGGTTGGCTGTGTTGAGGGTTGGCTGGGTTGAGGGTTGGCTGGGTTGAGGGTTGGCTGTGTTGAGGGTTGGCTGAGTTGAGGGTTGGCTGGGTTGAGGGTTGGCTGGGTTGAGGGTTGGCTGGGTTGAGGGTTGGCTGGGTTGAGGGTTAGCTGGGTTGAGGGTTGGCTGAGTTGAGGGTTGGCTGGGTTGAGGGTTGGCTGGGTTGAGGGTTGGCTGGGTTGAGGGTTGGCTGGGTTGAGGGTTGGCTGGGTTGAGGGTTGGCTGGGTTGAGGGTTGGCTGGGTTGAGGGTTAGCTGGGTTGAGGGTTGGCTGAGTTGAGGGTTGGCTGTGTTGAGGGTTGGCTGGGTTGAGGGTTGGCTGTGTTGAGGGTTGGCTGGGTTGAGGGTTGGCTGGGTTGAGGGTTGGCTGTGTTGAGGGTTGGCTGAGTTGAGGGTTGGCTGGGTTGAGGGTTGGCTGGGTTGAGGGTTGGCTGGGTTGAGGGTTGGCTGGGTTGAGGGTTAGCTGGGTTGAGGGTTGGCTGTGTTGAGGGTTGGCTGGGTTGAGGGTTGGCTGTGTTGAGGGTTGGCTGGGTTGAGGGTTGGCTGGGTTGAGGGTTGGCTGGGTTGAGGGTTGGCTGTGTTGAGGGTTGGCTGAGTTGAGGGTTGGCTGGGTTGAGGGTTGGCTGGGTTGAGGGTTGGCTGGGTTGAGGGTTGGCTGGGTTGAGGGTTGGCTGGGTTGAGGGTTGGCTGGGTTGAGGGTTGGCTGGGTTGTGGGTTGGCTGGGTTGAGGGTTGGC